>NC_053187.1:13342968-13646875 GCF_905163445.1 Pararge aegeria | reverse complement strand
GTAATTATAAAAACTAACACAATTTTTTGTTTCACTCACACTATAGTGATATATAAAAATAAATAGTGGCAATTATATATATATATAGATATGACAAACAATCGAAGGAAGTAATGAAATCAAGCAGGTGTATTACTGATTTTAATAGGAGAAGCAGGAGTACTGGTGGTGCTACATCTGCGACCGGAAGTCCAACACGCTACTGACTGCGCCCGCGCACGTCACAGCACTAGTGGACTCGCACGAGCTACAGTTACGCTTCACAGCGCCGCGGTGGCCCGGCCTATACACCTTCGCCTGCTGTCTGCGATCTGGTATGTTTTTCATTAAATATTATCTCCAAATTAACGATGAACAAAAGAAACTACAAGCAAAAACTCAAAACTAAACTAGAACTATTTGAAGCAACCTGTTTAGTACCAATACCATGCAATAACTATGACCAAAATACTTTTCGCTAGCAGCCATTTTACAATGTACGAATGATGAGCTGCGATTTATTTGCCTACCCACAAGTATAATATGTTATATGTCTCTTTTTTCTTTTGATATTGTGTTCTAAACTTATCTTAGTTTTTAAATTTTATAAGAAAGCATAGTGCAAAGTTAAACCACATGTGGTTAATATAAATCATCATCATCATCATCATGATATAAACCCATTACCGGCCCACTACAGAGTACGGGCACCCACAATGAGAAGGGTTTAGGGCCATAGTCCACCACGCTGGCCCAGTGTGGATTGGTGGACCCCACACACCTTTGAGAACATTATGTAGATCTCTCAGGCATGCAGGTTTCTTCACGATGTTTTCCTTCACCGTTGAAGCAAGTGATATTTCAATTACTTAAAACGCACATAACTTAGAAAAGTTTGAGGTGCATGCTGAGATTCGAACTCGGCCCCCCGAAAATGAAGTCGAGCTCTATCACCGTTAAATATTAATATATTATTAAATTAAGCGGTATATCTTAATATAAATAATATATTAATAATTAATATTATTGTATATTAAATATATTAATTTATTGTATATCTTTGCGAAGTGTCTCGTTTCCACCGCCGTGGCGATCATACATTTTCATCGCTTTAGCCCACTACTGGGCACGGGTGTTGTTTTCAAAATAAGAAAGGTTTAGACTGTAGTCCACAACCCAGAATGCCCAGGCAGAACCCAGGCATGCAGGTGTTCTCAAAATGTTTTCCTCCACGTTCACAGAAAGTGATATTTAATAAATAATAGCCTACTTAAAACGCACATAACTTTGAAAAGTTACAAATGCATGCCCCTCGGTCTCCGTTTCCCCACAAGGCTATCACCGCTGTTACTTATAACGCGTTTCTCGAACCGCATTATTCGACAACTTGCAAACCAAAAAAGAATAGATAAAATAGAAAACTCACTTGGAAACTTTTGTTGAAAATTCACACAGGCAACTCCTTATTATTTCTATCGCTCTGTTTTGTTTGCATTGTAAATGGTAACGTGGGTATTAATATTGACTAGTAAAAAGGGGATAAATGTCTTGCCGAAATGCGACATCTTGGAGATGTCTCTTAAAAAGTTCAAAGTTTCTATTAAACGTAAGCTTATAGAAAAGTCCTATTACAGAATAAAGGACTACGTAATTTCTCTTCTAATAATTTTAAATGACAATGTGAGATGGTGATAACAATAAAAAAAAACCCCTGGCTAAGTTTGTTATGGGCTTCTTCTTAGACCAGGACACGTTGGGAACCCTCGCAGCTTTAGTTTTAAGTTTACAAATATGGTTATCTCCATCATCTCACTACCGTGTAATACTCATGTAATGTACGCATCAAAAGTGCTACCTTTGTACCTATTTGAATATAGATATTTTTGACTTTGACTTTGACGCCCGTCTCACTTCCACGTTAACCTTTTACATGTTACATTGAACATGTAAATTGACCATGCTATAGTCCGTGTTTTATCTTATTTCATTACTAGCTATTGCCCCCCTTTTTAGTCCACGTTCAACGAGGTTTTCTTTATCCCGTGAGAACCGCTCGTTTATCTGGGATGAAAAGTATCCTACATTACTCTCAGTGCATTGGTCTTTTGACTAGGGCGTAAAGGAAGAACAGACAAACACTTCCGCATTGGCATTTTAAACTATTTATTTATATGGGATTTAAGAATTGGAGTGTTGGCCGTGAAAATAATGCAATGGGCAAGGTTTTCAGACGCTTCACATATAATGCACTGTTTACGACTTACTAGTTCGAATTGATCTAAGTATTCATTGAGTAGTTAACATTTCTCGCTAACTTGTTAATTATGCAAGCAATTCTCTATCAAGTTCTAGGTTATTGTGATACTTATTCAACGATGTTACATACCTATGTGACATCATTACATAAAATTTTCTTTACTTATGCATATGAAGCGGTGTAGCCTAGCGGTTGGGACTTCGGTTTCATTTCCAGCTCGAATCCAAGCACACATCTCTATCTTTTATAGTTACGTGCGTTTTAAGCAATTTGATTATCACATCGTGAGGACACCTGCATCCCTGAGAATTCTCTATAATGTTCTCATAGGCGTGTGTATCCTACAAATCCGCACTGAGCCAGCGAGTTGGACTTACCGTCTAAATCCTTCTCACTCTGCGAGTAGACCCGTGCCCTGTACTGGGCCCGTAATGGTGCATTAGTAAATGAAAATAAATAAACAATTGATGTTTTTTTTGACGTAACTAATACATGGTAAATCCGGCGATGTATATAATTATTTAAACGTGTGTCTGTTCATTGTTTACACAGTAGGTGATTATTAGTAACACTTTTTTTTTATAATATTTTCTTGTTCATATCTACAGTAGCTTAGCCTGAAAATGTGGACATATCATTTTTTTTCCAGTTACAAATTAGGTTTTTTTTTTATTAAAGAGTAATTGCGTTTGTGCGTTTGTAGATAATATATAAGATAACTGGGTCCCTACGGCTTAACATACTTTTTAAGGTACGGGGGACTACGCCACTAGTTTTTTAATTTCGGACTGATACGCTGCAGTGCTTTCACTGTACTGGAAAAGACGACTTTTGTCAATTTGCTAAAACTGTGTTTCAGAATTGTCCTTTGTTTTAGCAAAATGTCAAGTCTCCTTTTTTAGTACGTACCTACGTTTTTAAGTACTGAACATTACTAAAGGGAAAACTTCAACAATTATGTGCGCCCGACCGTAACAATAGGAAGATCTACCGAGCTGGTGTTGTGATCGAGCTCCGAAGTACAACCGTTCATTTTTGGGTTCATGGGCCTCATGTGTTTAAACGGCGATAGCGCGATGTGAGATCTTGTGGCGCCATCTAGTTGGGTAACGTTGCCGTGAGTTCGATTCCCACAACCGGTAAAAGCTTGTGTGATGAACACGAATATTTTTCAGTGTCTGGATGTTTATATGTATATGATAAGTATTTATGTATATTACTCATAAAGATATTCACCAGTCATCTAAGTACCTATAACACAAGCTATGCTTACTTTGCGGCTAGATGGCGGTGTGAACTGTCGTAGTATATTTATTTGTTTATTTACATTCCCGATCCAAACTCGCGACCTATATATCCGTAGTCTAACGATCGGCCATTACACTTGGTATGATTGAAACAATTTGGTGCAGATTCCTATATCGGGATGGATCAACAGCAGGATATGAAGATGGACGTGAAAGAGGCGGCGGCTGTACCAGCGGAGCATCCGCAATGGGACCTAAGTGATTCAGACTCCGAAAATAATGAAGAGGTTAGTTTATTATTTAACTATTTTATTGCTTAACACTCATCATCTCTTTAGTAGACTTTTTTGTGACAGAGCCCGTCCGAGGATTTATTTATTTATTTATTTATACTCTTTATAAGTATACCACTCAGAATAACGAAAATAAAAAGAACAAACACGTGAAGAATGAAGCAGGATACAAAAGGCGGCCTTATCGCTAAGTAGCGATCTCTGTCAGGCAACCTCAGGATTAGGAAAACTAAAAAGAAAAACGAATAGGAATTACTATCGCATTGCTTATTTCTGCCGCTAAGCAGTATTGTTGCAATGTTGTGTTCTGGTCTGAAGGGTAACTGCAGGCTTAGCACCTACGCCTCAAATTGATGGACACAGGGCTTATGGAGCAGGCAGCTAGGACGTGCTCCTTGCATGCCCTGTGAAGTGCTGCTCTGTTTATAGGCGATGGTTTTCCACTTACCATCAGATGGGCTATCTGCTTGGTCTGTCAATTATAACTTAAAAAAAAATACACCATGAAACCTTCTGACATACAAAGTATAGGTACCGGGATAAAAGTATAGGTCTGGTGGGAGGCTTTGGCCGAGGCCTGTTAAAACCCTATTTAAAAAGTGTAGCCAAGCGATTTAGCGTTCCGGTACGCTGTTGCGTAGAAACCGATTAGCGGCAATTGTTTTAATAAAACGGCCATAAATGGTTCAATTGTAGTAGAATAAAAAGTTTATTTTACTGTTCTGCCGTGAGAGTACAATTATATTTGTACCTTTGTATTTGGTAGATGGAGTATTTTTATATAGCCATGAAATAAAAAGGGCAAATGAATAGAAAACAAAACTAAAATATATGTCGGATTTAACATGTGTTTCACGTTATCAAAGCCGAGTTAAATCTGGGTCTTATTATTTAAGGACTTTTTGCCATTTCTCATAAACAAACTATAGATTTAAAATCAATAAAATATTCATAACTCAACCAAAAAAAAAACCTTATAAATGGGCAAAAAAAATGTTTTTTATATAAGGTTGTAAAAATATTCGATATGCAAAGTGAAATGAAACATATTTAATTATTCCTTCAACAGGCAACGTTTGTTATTAACTTATTGACCTTTGATCTATTGTTAATCTTATCTGACGTTATTGAAATTTTTGTGTTAATTGAAAAATATGCATGTTAATATTGATTCATTAATGTGGAAAGGTACTTCATTAATTAATTATTGCTTATTATATATCTTCACTGATAATTACAACCTTAACTTAACATTTGTAATATTATGTTTGTCTGCTCACAGTAGCTCCCAAAAAGATGAACAGATTTTAATGTTGGTTTTACGATTCTAACGCATTCGTTTTAGTTCATAGCTATTAAGAGTTAAAAGGCTACGAGTAGTAAAGAGTATATTTGAATTACTTCTTCTTTTTGGTTTATTGGTTCTGCGCGTTGAGCGATTGAATTGTCAAGTTAATTGAATTAATTACAGTAAAAAACCATGACCAGAATGTAATTATGGGCAAACCCTCCCGTCGGGAGAGGCCCTTGGTCCAAGTGGACTGTTATAGGCTGTTAATAATAACGACGAGATAGATAAAAAAAGTGGCTGTAGAATTTAGAAGAAAAAAAATCTCATATATATTGGCTTAGTAAATTAAAGAATACGGTAACAATGAGTGCAGAAAGTTTATAATTGGTCGAGTCTATTACCACTGACGGTTCTTATCTTTTTTTTTTATTTCAAATAGGTATAAGTTAGCCCTTAACTGTAATCTCACCTGTAAGTGATGATGCGATCTAAGATGGTAGTGGGCTAATAGTATGTGAGATATTTACTGGGTCAGATCGTTTGTATCAGTGTTTTTTTTTTCATTTTTGTCTGTCTGTCGGTCTATCTGTATCTTGGCGGCCATACATTTTTAAGAGAGTTTATTCATTCTTCATTTTGCCGTGTATAGAGTTAAAAGGGTTTTTGCTTATTTATTTATATTTTATTTCTGTTCCAGGGTGGCAATGAGAGTGAATTCACAACAGACGACGAGGTTGAAGAAGAGTAATATGAAAATTAAGTTATTTTTATAGAGTTTTTAATGAGATGTATCTACGCGGAATATTGTTGTTGTATGAATATTGAGAGCGGATGAATATAGTAACTTTTATATTCAATTTGATTGTTTTATTTATTTTAACCTTAATAACTTTGGTAAACGCACATAATTGAGTACATATTTATAAGTAAGATAACATTTTACATGATTTATTTAAATGTGTGAGCTGTATTACAAAAAAGCATTAGTCGAGTCTAGTCTCTTTAAAGCGAACTATATTAGATTATGTAAGAATTTCTATTAATACTTTAAAACTATGAAATAGTAGGTTAATGTAGGTTTTCAAAATTATAATTTAATTCGTTAATTAATGTTCCTAATTTTTTTTAAATGTCATAAATAAGTCAAGGATCTTATTTTTGTTTTAAATGCTGAATGTTAATACTATCCTAACAATAATGGAAAAACTATAATCATATTTTGTTAGTTTGTGTGTTCAGAAAATATAGGAAAAAGCAACGTAATGGAAAATTCAATCAGCTGGTACGGCAACTCCTTAAAGGTGAGTTTGTAAATCTATCTTTTTCATATTTGACAATTTAGAATAGTTTTACAGTAAATTGAGTTAATAATAACATTCTGAGACCAGGGTGACCAGGGTGCGATTGGACCTCTCGATGCTTTATTTTTAAGTTAAACAATGTTAGGTTATTTCAATACATAGGAAAGGTTCTATGTGGCCTTTCTGAACAAATAAAGTCTTAACTTTGATTATTTATTTTATCACTAAATATTTTTATGAGTTATTTATGATAAATCGATATGAGTTATCATGCTTAGGTTTTCTAAATTAAAAATTAATTAGCACATAAATTTGGCTTACTTTGTTTTAATGGTACTATATTTTTCGCTTGATCTATATTTTTTGTTATCCGTGTGTGTGTGTGACCAGTAGGGCTGGCATGCGCACTACGAGAAAATGATATCTACCCATCTCGTATATCGCCTTAGAAATGGTACGAGTATCATGTAATGATAATTATCTCGTGGAACGCATGCTATTCTTACGGGGCGTGTTTATTTTGTAATAACTCTCTTATACCAGGGTGACAAGGGTGCGTTTAGATCACCCTAGCTTTAATTTTAAGCTTACGAAGGTTGTTATCTGTGACCCTGTGATGGGCCTACATGATTTTAGGAACATTTTGAATTTTAATTTGCAACTAGATGTTACCTCAATCGACATATTTGAAGGTACGGTGTAAATAATTTTAAAGGTAACTTCAAGAGGTTTGACGGCCTTCTTGGTGCAATGGTGAGCGGAACAGGTTAGCCTGCTACCAGTTTTAATCTCCATCATCACCCACTAGATGAGATTTCAGACTAAAGGGCTAAAAAAATGTTATAGCACGTTAAATTAGGTAGTATTCGATATTTTTGTGACAGAGCTGGTCCGCGGAAAAAGCATGGCTGTGTTTCGGTATAAAGTTCTGGTGTCAATCCAAGCACTTGCACGGCCTTACACCTACGCTTCACGTTGATGTATATAGGGGCGCATTTTGTTGGACGTGTTCCTTGCATGTCCTGCAAAGAGTTGCACTGTTTATATATGATGGTTTTCAACTCATCATCAGGTGGGCCTTCTGCTTGGTACGCCAATTTTTTTTTTTCTATAAGTTAGCCCTTGACTGCAATTTCACTTGCTGGTAGGTTATGATGCAGTCTTAGTACACCATACCGTCAAACACGTGCCGCTAAGAGATTTAGCGGTCCGGTACGACGTCGCGTCGAAAACAATTAGGGGTAGGTACGTGATTAATATAACTGCCATACTCCGTTAGCCCGTTACCATCTTAGACTGCATCATAACTTACCAGCAGGTGTAGGTAGCTAGCAACGGCCGAAGCCCACCAGACCAGAACAGGGTTTATTCCGAAATTATAAATACCCAAATTGCCCGTCGGGGATCGTCAGGAAGGTCGTGAATTATTATTATTAAAAAAATATATCGTGCAACGTGCAGTGTGTCGAAGCACACAAAGGGATGTTAGCGAGGCTCTGGCCGAGGGCAGCGTCCTGTGGAGGCTGCTGGCTGGGCTGTGCGGGCGGGACGGGCGGGGGCTGCGGGGTGCGGGGCCGGCGGCGCGACGGTTCGCGCGGCACTCGCGCGCCGGAGCCCGTCACAGACTCACGATCGAACGACCGACGCCTGCACCGGGTGTCGTATTACCGCCTCTAAATATACCTCGCGAGCGCGATCGCCTATTTGGAAACGGACGCGGGCCGTGTTTTGAACCAGTGATTGACAGTGTCGAGTGAAGAATCTCCCCGATCGACGAGATCGACCGTCGACGTGAGTATTCTTGCGAATTCTCCGGGGTGGGATGCTGCCCGCGAATATTATGTTACCGCACCGCGGTTTTAAAATAAACAGCTGTTTCTCGGAATCTATAGCGCTGTGAACGTGCTAAATTGGGATCTTGTTTCGGGTAAATGTTAAGGAAATCCGAGATGCGTGACATAAATTGTATTAATTATTATGTAAATGTATTGTTATTGTATATGGTAGTGTGAAAGACGACAATAGTCATACAAATATGAAAGAACTTTGAGCAAAATAACTTTCTGCTAATTATTTGTAAACTAGGAATTATAAGGAAATGCTAGATTAATATTTGTTTAGAGTATTAAGAAAATAAAAGTTCGACATGCAGGGCTAAAAGTATAAGATGCTGATGATGGATTTTCTCACCATCTGGAGTACCTAATTAAATCATGAGCTACATAATAAGTTTCTGATTTGGATATGTATGTATTTATGTATGATTATTAACAAATACTAATTTTAATATTTATTCCAAAACAAAATCCAACAGGCTTCAAAATGTTAAACAAATAAATGCTAAAATTATTCTAATATTCTTATAACTTAAATGATATCTGTTCCATTTTAAGTATAGAATATACAAATAAATATTCAAGTATTCTTTACAACAGAAAATTGAGCTACTAACAGAAACAATTCTACGAGCATAACAATAGGCAATCTAAATATTCTTATTAGGTGAACTAAAGCTGGTTTCGGATCTGGACCATTGCATAAGCGGCTGTTTTGCTCCTAGATACCCACATAGTGGGCAGCGAGTCAATTGTGTAGTTTACTGATTCATGATAAAATTTTGACTTGGCAGCGACATGCTATTGCTAATTGGCAATTATGTAGCTGACTGGGGAATATTGTGTACAGAAAAATACACGTAACACTGTGCCTGTACTCAAATGTCACAAATCATTAAAAACCTACGACCGATTAGATAGATTTATTTAGGGTAAAATCAATGACCATTAGCAGCATTTAATTTGTTTTCGATAGCAACAGATAAGGTAATTACCAAATACACAATACAATTTGGGTACAGCTAATAAATAACATTCATTATGAATAACTACTTAATTCAGAGATACGTACACCTCAATGTTTATACAAAATTTCTTATCTTATAGGTAAATATCATGAACATCGAATAATGAAAATTGTAATGCTTGTCCTTTAGAAATCTATAGATTTGAATGTGCGAGATGATAGTTTAGCAGATACCTATCTATATTTTATTATTTTTGATTGGATTTTGGATAAAAGCCGCTACTTTGCCAAAGTCCATGAAATATAGCGCTAATTGTGAGCTTTGCCATTGTTAGGATAATATCGACATTGATTATCAATTATCATCTCACTACCGTGTACTTCTCAAGTAATGTGGTGTAACGCATCAAAAGTGCCCCAAAGGGCCTACTTGAATAAAGATATTTTTGACTTTGACTTTGACTCTGAGACGATTCTCAGGATCGATTGTATCCTCACAGTGGACGGAGCGAAAAATGCGTGCAGGGTGATTTAGAGGATCTATTTCTATATGCCGCTGCATTTAAAAATAATTAAAACATTACATAATAAATGGTAAAAAAAATGTTGGAAATATTAACCTTATGTTCATTATCTAAAACCTGACTTTATTTAACTTACAGTTAGTTTCCCCTCGATAAATATTTCGTATCCAGGATGTCAATTTAGCCAAGATTGGTTTAGCTACGAATCCGTGCATAGGTAACAAAAACTTTTCATTTCTAAATCCTTTAGAAAACTGGTGCTTTTCCGGGGTAGAAAACATTCCATTTCTGTCTACAAGACAGGTGCAATGGTAAGGCCGAACAAAGGTAACAAATAAACAAAAAGAAACACTTTAAAAAAATTCTAAATTCATTTATTTCAATACATAATTTTCTAAGCACATTTGCAACGTCAAGTCAGTCGGTTTGTAGCGACTCTACCACCGGTTCGGAACGTAGTTTCTACCGAGAAGAAGCCGTCAAGAAACTCCGCAGGTTGCAATTATTTATTATAATATAAGTATGAATTAGAGTTAGTTACGATCAAGTATGTCCAGACTCCAGAGTCCCTAACCAGTGTCCTGCAGCTTGCTTTTACATAGCATCTTATCTAGGTTTATGGTCTTCAGTGTAGTTGCGAGTTTCATGGCATTGGGTTTGAATATGGCCTGCAGTTACGATTTCTGATATCCCGGCATTGGCCACGGGCAAGCGCGATGAATCGAACCGCGGACTGATAGTGGGCCGGTTAGACGAGTCCCGAGCCAGAGTGCAACGGCCCAAACTAAAGGGAATTTTAAAACGTTCATACTTGCAAACCTTTTGATCTTGTAATACTTACATATCTCGCGTGGATAGCTTTTATTCTGCTATATTTTGATTAATATTTTCATAGTTTGGTATGTGTGTTAAGTTGTCTCGTTGTCCTTTGTATTTTCGATGTTTTACTATTTATGTTTAACTATTCTGAACACCTATGTATCTTTTCTTTTTGTTTTTTTTCCGCTACAATTCAGCACTTGACTGCAATCTCACCTGGTGGTTCCAACATTTCTTTTTTTTTATGTTTTAAATCTACATTAAAGTACTTATATATTTATATATATTATGTATATTTTCTATTTATATATCAGGTAGGTATATTTTATATATTACGTATATTTATTTAAATTATATATGTATTTGTATCTTTACATTTTGGTATTTATGTATATCTATCAACACTCTTGGCACTATCCCGTTCTCTTGCTGTAAGTCCTATCTACAAAGGTTGCCTGTAAGAGATTGCTTGCAGCAATAAGGCCGCCTTTGCATGTCTACATTGTGTACTGTATACTCCTTACTGTTTCTTTTCCTGTATGTTATACGTGCAATAAAGTGTTTCTTCTTCTTCTTCTTCTTCTACTTATTATTTGTACGTTGAAAGATCTAAGGAGATTTAAAATCTGCTTTATTTACATTAATATTTACATGGTTTAGTTTGTTGATTAAATTAGTAGATATTTGTTTTCGAATTTAGTTAAAACATTTTGGACAACAAATTTTTCGCCTCGTCCGTTAGATGCGTAGGTACAGTTTACTTACTAAACCTAATAAAAAATAGAAATGAAAAGAAAAGTAAATTCAGAAGAGGCAAATTGGTTTTGTTGGTACACGTACAATCAATTTTAACAGATCGACGTACCAACTCTACATATAGGTACGTTGTCCGGTAGGCTTGAGAAACTGTAAAAAGCGAGCTATTTAATAGGCCGTTCGTTTTGCTCTGTTATCGGATCGTTTGTTTTGCTCTGTTATTTGATTAAATTGTAACTCAAAATAAAATTCGGTGTTCGTTGAATGGGACCTAATCAATTGCTTTCGTTACTAAATTAAAAAATAATCATGCAAATCGTTCAAGTAAACACATTTCTCTGAGATCTAATCAGTAAGCAGTAGCAGTACATAGCAGTACATTGAATTAAACCTACTCCTTATTTTGGTGTCGACAAATAATTTAGTACTCATCGATGGGAGTTTTCTTCTTTGTTAATCACAAAGGGTGATGAGGAAATAGGAAATGCAAATCTAAAGAGATGCACCATGTTTATAAATACTGACCATGGAAACTACAACAGGCATTACATACATATGCTTTCATAAATAGGTATACTAAAGTATAGCTAACTATCATATAATATATTCCACGGGAAACTTTCCTGTTCTGAAATATGTCACTGGTTAGTAAATATACTTACTACACATATTTTTTACCACCTCAGTTATAGGATTGTTCTTAGTAGATAATTATCTAATTTGTTATATTTTCCTTACTTAAAATCGAATCGTATGTTCACTTTTACATATGTAATGAATTAATTTTAAGTAGTGCCCTAAAATTATAGTATTCTCCTGACTGAAAATACTTGAAATTTATATAAATTTCCATTAAGTAGATACGTATTACAATTATAAGAAAGAAACTTGTGAGAATCGGCCTTTTTTAATAGTGTTGTTTTTAACAAATCGCGTAAAATGAAATTATCTTTACTTAGGACAGCCTTCAATAAGAAAATAAGGACTATTGTTAACATATCAACTTGTATGTTAGCTGCTAGTAGTAGCCCTTAATATAGTAGGTTCGCCATAAAATTACAGATACCGATATGGCAAACCTAGTGGCGACTTATATGTATATCATCTTTATGTAAATTAATTGATAGACTTACTCCTTACTGCGTAGTTACATTTGTTATCGCTATAGCAAATATCGTTTTATGTGTTTTGAGATTGAACATTCCCGTATATCACCAGTTCTGTTTATTTATTCTAAAATATTTCCCTGTATCAATGGCAATTTTATTAAAGAGGTCAGTTAAGGACAGTCCATGTGCACTGAAAGGTTTCTGTAGTATTAAGGTATAATACAGTTACAAGTTTAAATAACGAAATCTTGTTTTCGGAATCTTTGTACCTAAGGCTAAATAAATAAGATTCGGAAGGATTAAGAGCCTCCCCATTTTTTGCGGTCGGTTAAAAATGAATTGCATAAATAAGTTTGCTTTTAACATTAGTTCAAACTATATTTATAAAAAAGTTTTAAAATTTCACCTTTATTTTTAATATAAGATTGGATATAAGATTTTTCTGTGTATTTTTAATATAAACGTCATCAGGCAATTTATTAAAAGGAATATGTAATTATTTTATTAATTCCTTCTTAAGAGGAATAAAAATAATCTGTCTGCCATTAAATAAAATGTAATATGATAATGTTAGATGATTTACGAATAGACGGGCAAATAATTATAGCCTGGGTAATTGTTAATGTTGCGGTTTTATTGGTTTTTCTCTATGTTGAGCGAATATACAATACATTCGCTTATCGATGATTGCACTGGCTACATCTTATAATATTAACATTGACTGGGTATCAATAGATAACTACTATAAAGTTATTTTAATTTGAGTTTATATACCAATAATATAAAAATAAATTATAGACTTTTTGTACCAATTAATTTACACGAAATCACAGAAAAAGTACAAAGTACATTAGGAACTACGGATAGATATCTAAATTGGATGAGGCGGTCTTTCAAGGTCCGATTTTGGTCTTTATCTTTGCCTGATAATAAAATAAATCGGCGTGTTCGGTCTCAGCTCCATAATCTCCACTCCAGTGACCAACGAACCCTATGTCAGGTTAAAGACTCTAGCTATATGTTTACACGAAATCATATGTCAAGCAATGGGACAAATGAGATTATAATAACGATAAAACCGGAAGGTTATTTTGTATATACATAATATATATGTATTTCCAAGGTCCTACCTTAATATTTATTAAGTTATTAATTTCCTTATCAAAATAAAATAGCAAGCTTAAGCTTAAAATAAAAACATTAAATGCAAATTTCTGATTATATAATTCAGCCTGCACCTTAATATCAGTTTTATGCTAATATTTTATTAGCCAATGAAAGATGCTCGTATTTATAACAACTGTCTAAACATGTTCTAGAATAAAGTTTTTAGAATTCGTTAGTTTTTGCCTACTTTTATGAATCGGGGACATTCCCAAACCCAAAAATGGGCAGGTAATTGAGATTGTAATAGGCTTTACTATTGTAATTATTTGTTTCACAAAGAGTACATTATACGCTACTAGCAAGGATATTATTAAACTATGTTGGTACCTACGTCTTGGCTTTACTAATTACCTTTATGGTAGTCCCAGTGGCCTTGTGGATGCAGGTACCTACGCGTAATATATATAAATAGATATTCAGTATTAGAATAGCATAGAATAGAAAAACTTTATTTCAACACAACGCAATTGGAAAAACACAAGAAAAATAGTAATAGTATTTAATGCTAGGGTGCAGAGGTGGCCTAGCCTTATAATTAAAAATATTCCACAAGGATAAAACGCTGGGTGGTACTTCAGCTAATAATTTTGTTTGATGTAAAATTTCCTGAAGAATTAGTGTATCACCTGCAAAACTAATGGACATCAAAGATGGCAACTTGAACTTTTTCCGATCGTCGTTTGAGCTATTAACCTAGTTTCAAAACGGATATATTGTAAATACATTTTGTTGCACATGTTGAGTAACCTTGAGTTTTCCTTTTATATACGTAAACAAGTTACGTTATGTGCAATTTAATTACCTATATGACATGTGCAAGGAATTTATAATTATGTTGTCAAGAGAAGTTGTGGTAGGTAGTTTAAAACCTTTCTATTAAAAGATTTTATTTTTATAAAGTTATTAAAAATATTTACTTTTACTGTTTTGGTACTTTATTTAGCATAATCCATACGGCAATATGACCTTTTAAAATTTAATATTTTAATATTCTGAGATTTTTAAATGTTATTTAAAAAGGTAGGAACTTAAATACTCTTATTGCAAGGTAGAGTAATTGAATTAATTAATATTTTCACCTACTAGGTCGGTTTTCGGACCTACTATCGGATGTACTGAATCATAACTAGTAGAGTCCGTAATATTTTAGTTTCCAAAAAGTTTGCTAAACCGGTAACCAGTATCCAAGACCTGTACGGCATTGCATGCGCGCCGCGAGAAAATAATCTCCCCGTAATAGGTAGACATAATTTTCTCTCGGTGTGTGTGCTAGCCCTACTGGTCAGAGAAGTTATCTCCACAACAGTGTTGACTGTTGATGAAAAGAACAATCTATATCTTTAAGTTTGAATAACTACCTGAGTTATTTACTACGTAAGTAGGTACGTATGAGTCATTTACATTGGCCGATTATTTTATTTGTGTTTAGGTAGGTATAGTTTGTGTATCTCGTAAACGTGTTTTCTGTTTGAGGAAGCGACGCATGTTCAATCATTTCTTAGTACTCGGACCTTGTAGCATAGAAATACAAAAATATAGTTTATTTAAAGAAGGAAGAACACACCTGTTGATATTAGGTATCCAATACGTGCTAGTGTCTACCTACAAAACTTACTTTGACCTATATAACCAAAGACCTTATCGGTGGTGCCCTGCAACATTAAATTTGGTTAGGTTATTTTATGTTTAACTTCATTGATACTAAACCTGCTTTCCTATCAAGTTAAAAAACCGTCCGAGTGGGACTTACGCACGAAGCGAAATGTGCGGAACATTAAGTATATAAAAAAAGCAAAAAAAATCATGGCCGTTGTTTGGGCCATGCCCCCTTAAATACTTGTTTTTAGTAAGTATTTGTTGTTATAGTTGCAACAAAAATATATCATCTGTGAAAATGTCAACTGTCTAACTTTAACGATTCATGAGATAAAGCCTGGTGACAAGGGCCCGGGTTCAATCCGCAGCGGGGGCAAATGGTCTGGTATGGAGGGAGGCATCGACCTTGACTAGTTTCCACCATAGACGTCCCGTAAAGCGATTTAGCGTTCGGTTCCGTAAACCGATTAGGGGTACGTATTTAATATAACTTCCATACTTACTTCCTAACAGGTTAGCCCGTTACCGTCTTAGACTGCATCATCAATGGGTCATCATCAATGCAATAAATTAACGGGTATCACCCGTTAAAATTGCAGTCAAGGGCTAACTTGTAGTGAAAAAAAAACAGAGAACACATAAGAACAGAAGATCGAACGAGAGTTTATTGTTGCAATTGTGATTGCGAGCAATCACTTGCAGGTAAACTTTGTTTAAAAATATACGTGCAATTTTTTTTAAAACTTTTTATTGACTTTTTAAAGAATTTTGTTATGTTAACTAATGAGTAATTGCACTTGGAGGTTTCCTTAAACAAAGAAATAGGACTAAAATACCTACCCGACCTACCTTTATTTAAAAGGTTACATTTTTCCTTTATATTGCCTCAAGTTCCTGCACACTTTTTAGCAGACAGATGTGCCGAATGCCGTGAGGTTTTTTAATATTTTTTGTTACCATAATCATCGGTTGGTGAGTCAGAGGCTCAGAGGTCGTCTCGGCTGGCCAGGGCCAGGGTTTAGATTACTCATAACTGTATCATAGCCCATGCAACGCGTGGGTAGCCTTCCCTTTGTTATGAGTCCAATTATATTTTTGTAATACGTAAGTAGGTTGGCTAAGGAATCAGCTCGAAGTTAGGTTAGTTATGTTCACACCCGTGCCTTGAAACCCGTGCCGTGCGATTATTTGCGTAAACCGTACGGGTTTTAAAAAAAAATTTAAAATTCAAAGTTCATTTCTTTCAAGTAGGCCTAATATAAGCACTTATGAAACGTCAAGTCTGTCTGTTTGTAGTGACTCTACCACCTTATAGTGTTTATTTTACAAACATGAGATGATCAATAAATAATTAAACCTTAAAGTAGCGTGGTCTTTGACCACCTTCCTGGCCCAGTGATGAGCGCTGTGGACTGACAAGGGAGTTCCCGGGTTCGAGCTCCGCCGGGGAAAAACTTTATAATTTCTGAATTTCGTCTGGTCTGGTCTGGTAGGAGTCTTTAGCCGTGCCTAGTTATTGTTTCATTACAAAATAGCCTTTGACTACAATCTTACCTGGTGGTAAGGACTATGCAGTCAAAGATGGTAGCGGGCTAAACAGTTCGGGGTATGGCAGGTATACGAAATCCATACCTCTAATTGGTTGTTACGCAGCATTGTCATCGCTTCGTGGAACGGCATTGTTGTTCTGGTGATAACTAGCCACGATCACGCCTCCCAAGGTCAAGAGAAAATTTTCTGCCAGGCCGCAACCCTGGATGTCCAACTAATTAGACCACAACGCTCACCACTGCGCCAGATAGGTCGCCAAAAAGTTATTGTAACGAATATAGTAATTTATAAAAATGGTTAACCGCGAACCTAAAAAGGATTTTATTACGCTGGTCAGCATTACGCCACTCAATTTTACATCACTCGTTTCGTTATTGTTCAAACTCCTTTTACAATTTCTGCCATAAAAGTGCATTAAGTCTGAGGCGAGAGAGCCAACGAGTAAATTGAATAGAGTGCATTCAGTTGCGAATGAGCGTGCCATTCATAAACATGCCAATATGGCACCGGGATCAATCGTGCACATCCGTTTTGCTCATTCTTAGGTCGTAAGCCAAGTCCTCGTCTGGAACAATACTTAGTTTATTTTATAACTTGTAGCTATAGCTACGTGTATGTCATGGTATTGTGTGCAACAACCGTGTTGGCATCCACATATTTTAATGATTGGTAACATCGTTTAATTTTTCCTTATAGAATTCAGGGCTTGACCCATTTATAGAATAGTAGTATATAAACCCCGTTTGTTTACCTGGAATAAATAAGTAACCTTTGTTGCTCACCATCCTTTCAACTAACTCTATGCCAAATATCAAGTCGATTCGTTTCTTAGTTAGGGCGTGAAGTCAGGACAAAAAGACTGTGTTTCGCCTTAAACATAATCGTTTTTTTTTGAGACGAACAAAACACAAAGGGGTGTTATAAGAGACGCCTGTTGTACGCCTTGTTATCTGTAGGGCTGGAAATCATGCGGGCAAACCTAAACATATATGTATTGTAACGTCGTGTTAAAATTTATGTACCAACGAGGGCGAAAACCCAGTGGGTTGCAGTTCCACTAAACTTTCGGGGGGCCGAGTTGGAATCCCAGCAAGCAACTCTAGGTTTTCTAAGTTATGTGCGTTTTGAGCAATCCAAACTATCACTTGCTACAAAGGTGAAGGAAACCTGCTTGCCTGAGAGTTCCCCATAATGCTCTCAAAGGTGTGTGCAGTTTGGAGTACACCAATCCGCACTAGCGTTTAAGACTACGTCCGGAACTTCTTCTCATTTTTGGGAGGAGACTCCTGCCCTGTAGTTAATGGATATGAAGGTACATTTTTACCCTCAGTAACAAACAATTTAACCCTAGTTTTATACCTAACTGCGGCGTTTCGTATATATCATAAACTCGATCTCAAACAACGAATACTAGAAATAACTACAGTTCAAACACAAATACTATTATTACATTTACTTTTTTAATTAAAAAAAATTGGGATTAATCATAAAGTTACTATATTTAGGAAACTATAACTATACACTGCAAAAAAAGGGGAAAGGGGCAGGTTCACGTACATTTTAGGTCGCGTTTTAGTTTGCAACGTTCTGAAATCGAATCCGGTCAATTGAAAAGATACATAATATATTTGAATAGCGAACATTACCTCCAGATGTAACGTTATCTATGGGGTAGATAGCGATTTCAAAGAAGTGTTATCAACGAGGCGTCCAGCCGTGGAGCATCAGTATCGTCGTATGGCTTCCCGCCAACTGTTTCGCAACCGCTCTATAAATTGCCCACCAAGGTTTTTTACATTGCATTTTGGGGGTTATTGACATTAACACAAGATTATACAATTTGTTATCCAATTTGAAAGCTGTAATGTGTGTAATTCAGGAGAGATTTCACGGAGATTCGCGCCTGCGTCGGACTCGGAGTGACGTGTGCGAAGTGCCAAGTTTACGTTACCGCCTACGGTTACAGAAATAATACGAGGTCACGATAATGTCGACTGAGGAAACTCAAAATACCCAGAAAGAATTTTTACCCTCCTTTCGAAACTCGAGGATATGTAGTTAACTACATTAACCGTATTTATTACAGTTTCCTATAAACCTGTAAATATAATTACGATTCAGATGCATTTCCAATGGTTGATAAGTCGATTATACACAACATGGTAGGATTTTCCTTAGTGGTTCGATCATGTTAATATACAGAATGCACGGTAAAGACCAATGAATTTTATAATTTTATTAGTGTTTTTACCTACACTTGGAGGAATTATATTTTTTTTTTAATTACAGTCGCTATAAGACTGATGAATGAATGAATTTATATGTTTATGTGGTGTACAATACAAGTGTATTCATTCATTCAATGGATTTGCACTTATCATCATATGGACTATTTACTTAAGCCAAATCTTACGCAGAGTATGTAGTTAAACAATAAATCTATTTAACTACATACTCTGTACTCTGTGTCTGTTGTCTGTCTATTGGCACTATCCCGTTCTCTTGCTGTAAGTCCTATCTACAAAGGTTGTAACTTTGTAAGAGATTGCTTGCAGCAATAAGGCCGCCTTTAGATGTCTACATTGTGTACTGTATACTCCTTACTGTTTCTTTTCCTGTATGTTATACGTGCAATAAAGTGTTTCTTCTTCTTGTTCTGTACTCTGAAAGAGTAGTCACTCTTTCTTAAAACTGGACACTTAGCAGGCCGTCTAAATCGCATAATGCTGGCTAAAAGCATGCTTTTGTCCGCACTGCAATTGCGTTTCCTATCAACCAATGAAAAAGTGCCAATAGCCTTAACTAATATTTACAAAGGCTCTCGGTAAAGTAAACATGATAAGGCTGGGTAAAAAAAGTTGGTTAATTAGTTTGCAGATGATATTTACGAAGCTGCATGAATGCAGTTCTTTAATGGCTTGCCTGACTCACTATTTAAAGGGGGACCGGTCAAAGTGGTCCTGAAACAAATAATGTACGGAAACATATTTTGCGGTGTTAAGAAAGATTATATCTATGGTAGGGTGGTGTTACATTTAACCTTCGTGTGATTGAGTTATGGCTATTAAAAAAATGGAAAGTGCATTTTCATTTGGAGCATTTCAAGTGGATTTGATGCATGCACATTCCAAGTTTGATAAGCTTAACAAATCAAATACGTTACAATCGATAGCAACCATCGATAGCTACATAGACATACCAATAAAAAAATATTTGCGTTAATAACCAAACACAGCGTTTTCTTGCCTGAAATGTTATGAAGGAACAAAATAAATGGATTTTTTTAACACGAATGCATTTTCATAAATATTGTGGCATTGAGGCAATTCCCTTTAATATTTCGAGGTCCCGGCAAGATAAAAATAGCGTAATTTCGATGGCGCCACGTCTCAGTTACCTTTGAATGCTGTTACGTGCCTTAGTACGAAATTTACACACCCACAATCGTATCGATTTCGAGTATCAAAACTCTAACGGCAGAGTAAAATGTAACCAAACTCCTAGCGAATAGTTAGTTAGTTAAAAATCTGTGGTTTTAACGGAATTTACAACTCAACAGCGTTGTTCATAAACGATAAGGACATCAGACATATCGGATGAACCTGGCGGTCCATGCGTTTGCCTAAACGTTTCTTAATGCAACTGTCGAAAGCTGACAATCCATAAACCGGCCACGGATATTTTAGCTATATTTGTTATATCAGGCTGATTACTTGGTACTCTTTTATTGAAGCTATTTGGTCGCAAGTCATAATAGAAACTCCGTCAGAATGGTCGTCTGTTATCCGTTAAATAGGCAAACCTGTACCTAGGGCAGTAGGGCTAACACCGCTTCCCACTGGGCTATCAGCGCTTTTCGCAGAAACAGACGGTATAGCGCTTCGATATTCGAAAACGAAAACGATTGTGAACGTGGTAATTTTATGAAGAGTAGGTATACTAGAGTGCAACTGACGCCAATGATTGCGCCATCTGAACTGGACTCTGGCTACATGCAATATGCGTTTGTCTCGTACGCAATCAAAGGTAACAATCTCCGATCGGAGTTATCAGTGAAAGCCTGAATGCTTTGTATTGGTAAGATTAAAAGTCTGTTGTCATCGGAGCCGCCCGCGACCTCTGAAGGCCGCAGCTGGGCAAACTCACTCGGCACACGTACGTGAATCGTAATTATAATAGTAGCAATGACATCAGCGCCGCGTGCCAACTTTTTAAACTGAAAACAAATTAGAAAAAAATATTGAGTAAAAAAAAAACTAACGGAATTCCATTCCAGTCTTGTCTGCCTAGGAAGGTACTTTTAACGATTGATTATAAGTTTACGTGATTACCTAGTAAATTATTCCACTATGGATTTGTTCCTATTCATTGAAGAGTTCAGACCTAGATATACCTAAAAGCACCGGTAGCCTCCTTAGAGGCAGGTGACAAAGATATCCTCCCAATTTATTCACTGAAAAGGCATAAAATTCATTTGTCCACCTGCCAAAACACGACATCAGGGAAAACTCGTATCTATATTATTCCACCCGGGCCGTGCGCAAAGGCTCGGAGATTGGAGGACCGCGAGGGAGATGATAAACATTTTGTTCTTTCCCCGTGGACAAAATGTCTTTAGCCGCTAGCCGTGCTTAAGGTCTAAAATGAATCCAACAAGACGGCAAGTCATTTTAAATTTGAAAAAAATAAACTAAGTATCAAAATTGGTTCAGATTTATAAATTCATGGAGCCAGCAGCATAAAAATAAAATAAAAATTGTATTCTTTATATAACCTTCTCTGTTAGAAGCCGGATGATAATCTGTTGTAAAAATAAGGCAAACAGAGAAAGGGTTTATTCACGTGTCAATTGGGGCACTGAGCCTAACGGCAAGTTTGTTTATTTTGTGGTTAAGGAACCACTCCCACGCAACCCTCGAGTTCATGCGTGCCCACAATGCTGAGGTGTGAATATTTAGTTTAACACCAAGTCGTTAAAATATAAATTACTTTAGCTAAATTGGTAACTGCCTACTTGGTCACCGCTTGCCAAAAAACCTATTTTAGGACGAGCAGTCTCGACATTAACTTTGAGATGTTTTGCCAATGCCACAATATGTACCGTAAAATGTTTATTTTATGTCTAAAGCAGAAAATAAAAATACTTTACCCCTGATTAAAGTTTTGTCTTCAGTGGGAAATGCTTTTGACAACCTACCTGGCGCAGCGGTGAGCGTTGTGTTTTAAGTGAGAGGTCCCGAGTTCGATCCCTGGCAGGACAATTTGTCAATTTTTTATTTTTTATTTTCTCCTGTTGTGGCTAGTTGCCACCTTGTCGTTAGCGTTCCGATAGAAAACGATTATAGATACATGGGTTTATATAACTGCTGTACCTAACAGTTAAGTACGTTAACATCTTAAAACTACATCATCACTTACCAGCAAGTGAGATAGCAGTCAGGGGTTAACTTTTACAGGAATAAAAATTCTTATTTTATTGCGTTATTTATGGCTCATGTCATTTCAAAAACTATCTTCGATAATTAGATTCGATTCTATTTTCGTTAGTGTTTAAGCAGTTTTCCACAGGAATTAGTTGGACGAAAACGGCACAAAACCGTTGAATTTGGAACTTCCCTACAAGAGACCTATGTCCAACAGTAGACGTCTATCGGTTGATTTTATTATGATGATGAAATATTTAAACGGTTCACACCTATGAGAGTCTCTATACAGTACATTAAATACAGTACGTAAACTATGTACTCTCTGTATATGCGTAAAACAAAACTGCAGTAGATAGATAAATATAAAAAGGAATGAAAGCAATAATTTTCATTATTGCTTACCAAAACGTACGCTTAACTGGGCTTCATTTTACTTTATCACCTTTTAAAATATTTCGTGTGACCTCTTTTTTACGACCAACAAAGAAATGTCCATCTCACCAAATGCTGAGGTAATCTCGCGCGACACCCGACCGCGGTGTTTCGTGGTTACTCATACGCGTGACGTCATCGATTAATGCATGAATAACAATCCGGTATAATCAAATGCGTACGTCAATAGAGCCGTCGATGTAGACATCGCTATTTCTAAGAATGTTACGTGAAATATAAAAGAAATCGCACAAGTCATCGTTTCGGAAGATTTCAGTTGCGACACAAACCTATTGCTGTTTTAGCGTATGATACCGAACGCAACAGGAATCGATTGACTCATATAAATGTTTACTGAATACGTTTGGCTCTGGTCTGGCATTCAACAACGAGGCCACTATGATAGTGGATTCAAATTAGGCAACCAATTGTCAAGAACAATTAACGAACGACTATCAGTAAGTCTTATTAGGTCGAACTTCGTCCTCTCTGGAGGAAAACATAACACGTGTTGTTAAGTTATACATCAAACCTTAATACAGGATGCATATACTTTGGTAATTTTAACCGTCTATCTTTAATTAAAATAACGCATACAATGGTACTAGAATACGAAAAAAATATTTAGGCTACGTGAATTAGCTAACTATTTAGTGGAGAAATTTTTGACAATCCAATCTAACAATTTTTCGCCCGACCGGGGAAACTAATCCAGGTCATAGTAGTATTAATCGAACATTCTAACAATTGAATTAACAATGCGGTATTAACGAATAATATGATGTGTCTAATGAAAGCATAAGAATGACTAAAGAAATTAGATTGCATTCTTGAGATAAGGCATTCGCACTTATCTACAGAGACGCTGCGTTCAATCACAACCGACCGCGAGAAATGACATTGGCACTAGTTATTTGTAGCGTCCACATCGAAATAAATAAGTAAGAATTATTAATTTGAGTGATTCTTACCTTTTATTTATGTGAATGTATGTGATTAATTTTTTTAAAGCTTCTTTTCTTTACCATTTTGAGTTACTTTAATATTAGAGATCGATATAATAAAGAAATAAGGGTGTAATTTTATCACTTGCAATAAGTAAGTACCTAGTAGTAAAAATTCTGATTTTGAAAAAGGTTTCTTGCCGGCTTCCTTTTGGTAGAATTTACCTTCCCAACCGTTACAGTTGAAGAGTCAAACAGAAAAACTTTTCAAAAGTGCTTGTATTAGGCCTAGAGAACACGAACAATATAATAAAACAATATAGTGTTGTTTGGAATAAATTGGAAAACATTTTACAAAGTTGTCGCTAAAATTCCCAAAATACACGAACTTTCTAACCTATTTTGTTACTATGTTGCAGGAAAAGTTTAACTTAAATAAGTTTTATCAGAACTTTTCTTTCTTTTCTAAAATGTGAAACAAATGTACTATTCTTTCACTTTTTAGCTTTCTTGTTATCAGTATTTAGTATTTACAATGTTAGTATTTACAATTTTTTAGACTCTATCATATCGTTTTTCATCAACTTATTATTGGATTAGCTTAAAAAATTGAGTGAAAGCTGTGAGCAATGTCATATTTTATAGGTGTATGCTTGTTTTAGGTGTAAGCACAGAACGTACAGTTGGTATAGGAATGTGCGTGTAGTATTCGACTTCTTAGTGTCGAATATAATATCTATTCATTCCTTTCATTCAAAGATCTTGAAAAACCTTTTGATTGATGAGATGTTCGAATTCGAGTTCGTTATAATAATTATTGCGAGCTTATAGTATTAGTAATGGTACCTTTACTTACTATAGGCACTTCTTTTTGAAGAAATCACTTATGAAACATCGACAATACCAACTTTCAAGTGGTCGAATGAATCGCGTATCATTAACAATAACCGACCAGTTTAATTTGGTATTTATGGCTTTATATTATTTATAAATTGACATGAATTGATGGAGATGCAAGAGTGTTAGTTGAACAGCGTCTCGACCTTTTGATTGGTGGATATTAATTCCGCAAGGTTGGAGAATGTCTTTCAGAATCTCGTCGCATTAAATGCAGTGAAAATAAAAAAAAGATCATGCATTTCATGCTCGTCTTGCGCAACCAGTTTTAGGCGTGCTGTTTGTTTTTCGTGTGTGTCTATTATTAATTCTGTACTCCAAGGCGCCAGCACCACGCGAGAGTTTATCGCGACTAATCCGCCCCCGATTTTACGGTGCGAAAACTCTGTCAGCGTAAAGTTGCGTTATAGTACCTAACCGATTACCATGTCCCCTTTAGTCACCTAAACAAAATTCAAAAGAACAAGTACCGGATTCCATAAGCCTGAACATACTTTAGAAACGACGTTTTAAATTTTGATACCCAGAACCATGTAATAGTTTGCAGCCTTTCGTATGTTTAAACTGGTCGTCCACTACATCAGTAGATCCTCCGTCTCGGCTGAGACAGAATAACACCTATCCCTTTACCTTTGTAAAAAGAAAAGTAACATGAAATAAATGTATAAGTATCGCTTTCTAAATATTAAGTCCCGGGTAAGCAGACAGAGCCTCCTATGTACCCCAATAAGCCCAATAACCGGTTGGACTTGACCCATATTCAAGTGTGTATAGCAGTATGTAAACTTGTATCGGACAGTACCAGCGCCACATTTTGCTGAAAAATCTTGAGCTCGTATCACTATGGTGATATATTTAATTGTCGTGTGAAGACTCGCGTTGGCACGGTGAGGCTATCGCTACTTACATCTTGCTGTGATTCGCGGCGAGATCATGCAACGGTTACCCGTCAAAGCCACTGGTATCAGGAGATTGACTCGTTTGGATATCCGAATTTGACGCCGATGCGATGGCTATCAACGCGATACCACTCAGTCGTAAAGGTGTCGCCGAAGTCAGTGATTCGGATCGACTTGCAGAAAGTTTGATTGAATAGTATTCTAGATCTCCTTTGATTGAAGAAAATCCCGTAGAAGAATAATATTCTGAATTAAAAGCCAAGAGAGAATCAGAGAATAATAATAAGATCAGAATTAGCCACCAATAAACTTAAAAATCATATACCTGAATTTTCTTTGGCTATATAATATGATATGATATTTAGCTTCATATAGGAATTATCGATATGTTTGCATATGGTACCTATACCGTAGGTAAACATATCGATAAAGTCGTGGATTCGCTATCTTTTAAATATCTTGATTCCGATAGGTTTGGAGCTTTTACCTTTTTAAGTATATTTTATTATCAGTGCTGGTTGTTTATTGCCATAATATCAACTAGACCAGGTACGGAGCCGTTACAGTTCCATATAGTATTATAAATATTCAGGACCATTAGTTATCGCCTTCTAACAGGGAATATCAAAAGCATATGATTGCTTTTACAGGTAGAACTCGATTTAAATGGCTCAGTTGTGTGGATCGTTATCCTCCTTACTAGGATATTGAATTACCGAAGATAAGGATAAGATCTCGAAAGGTTATACAGATAAGCGGGCTCGTCCACTTTTCTTTAATGCCTATTATTATTTGAATTGATATTTCCTATTTGTGCATGGGGACTGCAACAATTGAATTTCAATCCTTTGCTTCATAAGTTTTCTTCTTTTCTTATCCTTTATGTTCTCGGGTTTGAAGTTGTTCGTTTTGATCATAATATTATTCGAATTCGTTAACAGAAGTCCTGTCTTTTATCATGGTTAACTTGGAATCGGCTATTTATCCTTATATGTAAGACAAGCTTGCTTGGAATAAGCAAACTTATTTAACGTAGAAAGCCTACTTTTAAAAATTCGATATTATGTATGGTATCAAAGCATAATAATTGTTTTCAGCATTACTTCGTAATTTGTTATAAGCGTAACATTAAAAAATACCGTATTGCACTTGACCGTATTTTAATAGGTGTCATGCGTCATGTTATTTAATCAAGATGCGGTTATGAGTTATTCATTTGAACCTTTTGAATGTATTATAAACGCATCATTAACAAACTGCTATGTCATTTAATCAAGATGTGCTCAGAGTTCTTCATTAGATATCGTTATCGCTGCAATACAAAGTATAGGCTAAAGATATTTCGACGATTATATCAATAGTTTTTAAATCGCTAATGATAATTTATTGAAATTTTCCTCAATAGATATCTATCGCCGAAAGTAATTCGTTATTTATTACCGTTTATTACTATTATTTATAACGTTGATTATTACCAAAAAATGGCCATATATGGGTACAGCACTTTATTTGGTTCCACCTAGGCTCGCCGATTTTATAACTTGACATAACATAACAAACAAAAAATAAAAAAAATTATATTACAAGCTTACCTAGACATTACTTTGTTGTGACCTCGATAGACTTATTTGGGATTCAAAACTACAATCCATGGGTTAGATTGGTAAATTCTCAAAGCATTCTATGAACACTTAAAACAGTAAGCGCAATCAAGATTCTATCGCCAGATTCCTAATGGAATTTGGGATGCCGCAGAGAGAAATCTATCTGTGAAAACTGATAAATGATTAGTTATTGTTTATTCCTTGTACCAATAAACGAAAGTTTTGCTCTCAGCCTCCTTTCACTAATGTCTTTTGGTTCTCACTTAGATCTTCGGTGAGATTAAATGGATCGCGATGTCCGAATAGTTATCGAATCTGCGGTCAGTGAAGCTTTGAGTGAAAATAAATCTTCAATTAGGTCGATCAAATGCCAGGCCCGGCATAAGCTGCATTGCGATACTAATTGTTGTAGTCAGTTATTTTAAAAATAGGTGAATTACAGAATGATAAACACAGGAACTGCAGAAATATTTCTTCGCCTTAGTAGTGGGCACGTAATACCTGCTGTAGAACGATTGATATTTTTAGCTGTTTCGGGTTTAGGCGTTTTATGATCTTTTTTGTAATTGGAATTAGGTTTTTAAAAACGACTGTCAATTTTATTCACAAAGATATAGCACTAGGGTTCTAGGCGGCCTTATCACTAAAAGTAATCTTTTAGAACTTGTCTTAAAATAATTAAAAAAAAACAAACGTAACTACAAAGTTAAGTTGACAACGGTATAGAAACGAAACATATGCGGGATGAGAATGAAGAGAACGTTTTTCGAGCACGTTGGGTAAAAACACAGAAATCTTTCATTATATGGTACTTACCATAAAACTATGTAATCCAAAGGAGGTCATGCGTTCCCACCGAGGTATGAATCGTTAAATTCATTATTATATACAGATCTAATCATCCTAGTTGTATCAGGCATTTATAGCTAATTTTTATGACATATTTACTTAAGTAAAAAAAATGAAATATTAAATATAAACTATATTTTGCAGCCCTGATTAGTACTTTCAAGTTAAGGATATAGATATAGGACATTAATTGAATAATTTTTCGAAACTCAAATAAGTAGGTTTGTATGAGGTGTATAATAAATTATTAACGTATGCGAATGCAATTACAGATGGCACAGTTAATAACTGTGCGGCTGAACAAGTCAGACCAGCAGCCGCTGGGCTTCCGGCTGCAAGGCGGTAAAGACTTCGGTACGCCTCTCGTCGTACAAAAGGTAAGCCTAGATAGTAAAATAATGAATCTCTGTAAACCTATATCTAAACAACTTATTTATCGATTTATTTATATGCTATATATATTCAGGTAGCCAAAGCGTAAATGTTTTTCAAATAAGTAGCAAGTAATTCAGAAACTTATATAACTAAGCTTATATTAAATATATGTTTTTGTTGGTGCTGAGCTATCTTTATATATAGATCATAAAGCAGCGAGAGTGCAGGATATGTTGGAGGTTGGTGGTTTTTCGAACACAATGCGTACGTGAAAAAAGTAAGATAGGAGAAGAGTAAAGAAAGAAGATTACCATCTTCTCTCGCACCGCTAACGGGTATTTCGCATAGTGTTATAAACAAAGTCACAAGGTGATCTTATGACTAGACAAGATCGCTTTCAGGCAACCCCTTTAGTTTTAAAGGAGAACAAATATTGCATAGGAAGCGTAAACGTTCGTAACATCGTATCTAACATTTTTATCTTACAAACTCCTTTTTTATATATCGTATCAGGTTTGAAGGAATCTGTTACCGAGTTTACATGTCCCATATACACAACAATATGTTTAACATGTCCGAGGCTGCGAAATATACTTAAATGTAAAATGTTTATGATGACTTAGGCAGGCTTCGTTAGGTATACCTAGTTGAAGGCGTTTTGTAGAACTACTTAGACAAGAGCCACTTAATGCCCCTTCGCTCTATAAAAGCTCTCTTTTGGGTGATAAATGATATTGCTATAATGTGCTACCAATCAATTAACAGCCAGCAGCTGAAAGCCGTAACAGTAGTAGTAACCAACGAAGGCATAATTCAAGAACCTTTTTTTTAACAGAAAATAGTACATTATTTTAAATTTAAGTTATTGCGACTGACGAAATATTACGGAGCACGTGGAATAGCGTCTTCTGTCGTACTACTACCATCTTCCTGCAATCGCCAAACCATCTTCCCATGCAGCATGGGGATAATGGGCAACCGTACCTTTTGGTCTACCTTTAGTCCAGCCGTGGACTGGTATAGGCTATTGATTGTTCATAAAAAAAATATAATCACTTTAAAACCCTGAATTGCTGAAGTTTGGTAATCTATATAGCAGACGAGTGCATGGAGCTAGGAACACGTCCTCCAAATTGCCGCTCTGTGTCCATCAAACTGAAGCGTGCTAGCCAATATACGGGCATAGTTCCCCGGACGAGCTGCTTCAGAAGCTTCCATTTACAGTGTGCAAAAAAATTACTTGATAGCGATTTTTTCACCTGCTGCGTTTGTCACGGAAGTGCGCGATTCTAAACACACTTCTGAAAACACAGTAATTCTTCTGAAATGATCATGTTGGTAAATACTTCCCCTGTAGAGCTCTACTACTAATAAAACACTGGCTGGCTAACTTTTATATAAATTCAAAATTCAAAATTAATTTATTTCAAGTAGGCCTAATATAAACAATTTTGAAACGTCAAGTCTGTCTGTGTGTAGTGACTCTACACTTGAAGAAGCCGGCAAGAAACTCAGCAGCTATATCTAGACCATTGGGCAAATTCGATAGTTTTTTTTGTTTGTTTGAAAAATTTGTTGATAGCGATTCTTGCATCTACTTCGTCTGTTAGGAAGTGTGCGATCAGTTATCTACATGCAGCAAGAATGACCGTCTGGCCAACGTCAATGATACCACAGACCACTGTGTTCTAATTTTTTATCACTTCTCGCGCGTATGTCTGATTTGTGTAGGCGAGTTGCGACAGTGCATAATTAAACGGTCAATATTGGATAAACATCATTCGTCCGCTGGATAACCGGATGGGTGACCTAATCATGGTCTTAATAAATTAGGTCGATATTTTTTTCCGTCTTCTACGTTACGCTCAAATAAATTCTTGTTTGTATATTTTAAGCACGTGCATTCTAAAAAAAGTCAGTTTTAAACCAGCTGCTTCGCTCGCGTATGTTTCTGTTTTATAAAAATCCTCCGAAAATAGCTTATTATTCCTTACCTAAAAATCATCATAGGTTTTCCTTAAGGTTGCAAGAGAAATATCGTCTAGATCGGTGTCTCAGTAAGCCATGCAAAGGTTACGTTGGTTGCAGTTTTCTTATGCTATTCTGGGCTAAAATTATCCTATGGTCATCTTAAGGATATCAGCTATCTCTGTGCCAAACTTAACAGATCTGTAAAAAAATAAGTAAACAAAGGCTTTTCAAATTATGTTATTAGTATAGAAATAGATGGCAATGGCGGAGAACAGGTGGAGTGAGACGCTCGCTTTTAGTAGTTAAGCAGGCATCAAAATTGACACGGAGGAAGGAATAATTCGCCGTCAATTAAATCAAATCAAAGACACTTTATAGTACACCAAAAACAAAGCAATAAAAAAAACAGTTCCATCATGCCATCGCTCTCGATTTCCTTGTGCAATACAAGTATTAATTTTTTTATATCTTGAATAAATTTATTCTGTAATTATTGTTATCATTAAAGTGATAACATATTGTTATTGATTTTATGAACGATACTATTTATTTTTGTTATTCCATTTTTAAATTAAATTTTTCACATCTATCAGGAATCCCGTGACAATCAACGTTTTTCTCATTGTGTTAATATTTAAAGATAATAAACAAAAATAAAACTACTTTCTAACCTATGTACCTATGTATGAATCTACATTGTAAGGACAATTGACATATACCTCTTAACTCACAATACCGTTAGGTGTTTCGTGGAAATATGAATTAAGGATGAGTATCTTCTGTATGCTCAGTAAAAGTAATAAATATAATGTGCATGTAGTGGAGCCACCCACACCCACACCCGGCCGTCGACCGATCGATGCGACGAGACACGACAACAACAACCAAGAACTGGATACCACCCTCACATATTTTTCACCTTTGCTCGCTTCCTAATCGTATTAAACTAAACAACCAGTTCTTAAGCAGTTTAAGTTTCTACTTTGAATGAAATTATAAAGCCATCCAAGTATTGTGTGTTATATCAAATAATTATGTTAAGTATCGAAAAATGTTTGTGTGAAACTTCGGAAATGTATACAATACCTTGAAAATATATACAACGACGCGCCAAGAAAGGAATAAAAATAAAATTGTTAATCAAATACACATCCTATAGGAACACACAAGTTTCGTAGGTTTTCTAATATCCCCTGAGATCAAGAAATTTGTCACATAGGCTACCCATCGCGTCATAAAAAGCAAGCTACAGGCAAAACTAAAAGCAAGTAAAAGTCAAAATACCAAGTTTATGAATTGAAGTTTAAAAATCAAACACTTTTCTTCAGACTTTTATCCCCTGTTTAACCTACCAGGTGTGGAATTCTTAAAAACTTCGCAGTAGTAAGTAAATGAAGAAGTAATTCTTCATTTTTGACCGAAAGCCAAAACACCAATGAAAATGATGGACTGCATTAATTCCCTTTTGTAGTGCTTGGTAATTAAATGGTAGAAAAACTATTTCCTCGAATTGGGGATTCATATTTAACTAGCGGGTCGACAGACGTCCTGCCCTGTAAATAAAAAATCCTGAAATGTAATCGCAACGCCACCTATCCGGCCCGAAATGAATTGAAACCATCCAGTGAAGTCAAAGACACGGAAAAAAATCTCATTAAAATCGAGCTGTTTAGGTTGAATACAGTGCATAGGTACCTACACAGATTTATAGGAATCGAGATCCATTGGTGAAATGATGATTACATAGAAATATATTTGAAGAAACCAATATTTAGAAGAAAAACCATAGCAAAATTATTAATAAGTACGTGTATTTACAAAGACGAAAAAAGTTTCGCAAGAATAACTGTATAGCTTATACCAACAGGCTACATGATACGCCCATGTTTATCTGTTACCTACATATTTTTTGTCTGTCAAGCGCACTTCGACGTGTATTTTAGCATTTGTCACGTATTATCAATTTCCGAGTGCTCAAGTGGGTGATTAGTTATCCGAAGGAGCTTTTACCTCTCATTAACTGTTAGATGGCCTCGTTTAAGTAGTTTCGACACTCGTTCATCAGTTTTAAGGTTTCCACAACGAGGTCGGTTTATTTTCAAAACGTCACCTTCATTATACCAACCGATGAATTTCCAAATTCCATCGTCTTGTGACGTCTGTGTCTAGCGGATTTATTTCACTGTCTTGTTACATCTGTGGCCACCGGCTACCTTCATCTGGTTAGGGCCTCCCCATCCTAGGCTTTTGCCGCAGTAAATCGCCTTACCACCGCCTTCGCCAGTATCTTGCGAAACCAGCGTCCGCCACGTCAGCTTATTACGTAAGCGGATCTGTGAAATGGAAATACATGTGAGTTTCAGGTATGTGGTCCTGGACGCACTGTTTTGGCTTTGCCTTCAGTTTAGAGAAAGTATAGGACCATCCATACTGTGCTATGTCGTCACAGCAGTGGTTATATAGAACTTAAAATCAAATTAAACTTCATATTACGTCCTTGCTATGGAGAGCACGCTAAGCCGTTTCTCATAGTAATTTTCACTAACACCTGATAAATAATTATTCTTCTTTAACTTAAGAGCTAAGCTCTTTATGTAGATCTTTCTAACCTTTTCCATCCATGAACTTATTTTTTCTCTTTGTAAGTGCCCACCCCAACATTTCGTTTTATTTGTCCCACAAAATCCAGTCTCGGTAATCCTTTCCCACTTTTCCCTCAATTATATTCGTGATAAATACATCGTGTCTTCCTAATTAATAAGAACATAATTTACTCCTTATATTATAAGAGAGAAGACCTGTGCAGCACTGTGATGTGAAAAGCTGAGTTTGCGTTGAAATCTATTCATCACAATCAGTTTTTTTTCTAACCCGTTCTTGATTAGTTACCAGTCGCTACCAGTTTTTAAACGATGCGAATGACATTTGACCCCGCAACTGGTTAAGTATTATACCGGTAGCAGTTAGCACAACCACCTATTATGATTTAGATTATTGACTTTATTCTCTTGTAACGATATGACATTTCTCATTGCGTTATTATAAAACATGGACTATAAAATATGGAGGTTGTTAATTCCAAATTAGCGAATGCTAGAAAACAAACTAAAAATAGTAAGGCAGGTAAACAGATTTCATGCATTTTAAGGCTAATACAAAACTCAGTTTGCTTTATTATCTTAGGAACAGCCGAAATGATTTCGAAGAGACACGCTATGGTAGAGGCTATTTATTTTATAGGAAATCCACTCATAAAGATCGAATCGAAGGTCTGAAAGTCCTTCTCTTTCTTTAAATTTTAAACTTTCCATATAAAATATAGAAGGTAGCTAGGATGTGTGGTAGAATTTGGCACTGTGGCAAAAGTTTTTCTAACATACCCCGTAGATAAAAATTGAATGAAGGTGGATCCCCAGCCGCCAGTCTATTATTAAATAAATGATATGATATTCATGATAAATACATCGCCTGAACAAATAGCCTGCATGCTATCGAAAATTTACTCGCGGATGGAGTCACTGGCAACCGCTAGTAGTTTCATGAAGCAGATTTTACGCATGCAATCTAAAAATAGACTGAATGTTTTGATGATCAAGGTATGTCTGAAGGTCAAGAGCATTCGTAAGTCATAATACCTACTCACCTACTTCCAAAGCTTTCTGAACCACTTTATAATGTATATATATATAAGTAATAAGTAGGACGGATAGGATACCTGGGATTTCTGCATTATATCTCAATTGATTTAGTCAGCAAATTTTATATATCAGCGTATATTTTTTGGTAGTATCTAGGTATCGTACAAATACGTCGGTGCAATTTACAACTGCTTAAAGAACTGTACCTAATACGCTTCTTTTGGGTTTCATGATTTGAATGGAAATGATTAGTTTCTATACTAATATGATATTAATAGGTAAACAATGCTCTATTATAATAATATTATTATTAACATACCCGTCTCGTATTAGAGAGAAGGTCTTCACTTAGTAGTATATATAACATTGATTGGAGTTTATTGATGACGATTAATAAACTGAGGAACTAAAGTTCGATAACTAGTAATAATAGTAATAATATTCAATAATTTGTTATTGTTATCAAGATTAAGTAAATATTTATATTGATAATAATAAGAATTACCTATTCATGGCACCTATTTGATCATGGCACCAAACATTACACAGGCCCAGTAATTTTGGCCAATAAATAAAGTGTCTGACCTTACAACCTGAATTCACGTGACATCGAATAATAAAATTACCTATTTATTATTACAATTAATCTTTAATGATTAATAATAAATATATTATCTATTTATTCGTTACAATGTGATCACACGCAGAAAAGGTTACATTTATTATATTATTATACCTACTACGCTTGTGATTGCAACGTTTCCGGAAATTTCCTTAACCGTGTGATAACTGATTATTACCTTTATTTTATTTGTAAACAACATCTCCCTGAGTAAATATTCTTGTAGATACTTATCCACTTAGTGTTGCGGAAGTGTGGACCACGACCTTTATGGTTCCGACCTGGCCTTTCAAGGCGGAGTATTGTTATTTAAATTGGGTAATTCTCAAGCTCTTATACGCTACAATACATAAACAAATTGCATTGCATTAGTTAGGAGTGCATGAAGGGTAAGATTTCGGTCAATGTTACTATGACGAAAATTCGTGGTATTTAATTTATTTCATGAAAACATCATTAGCCATCAGTCAGGACGTAGCTAAAACATTTTATTGGACCCTTTTTAATATACCATTTCAATCGGATTCAGTCTTAGTATTATAATTTAATAATCAATTATCTCTATCTTTAATTCATTTACCTATTTCGTTTTACACTTTTTTATATTAACTTTACGCAACATATGTTGCTACATCAAATTTTCCAAATCCTATTTTAACCCTTAGGTAGATTTAAGAAATAAAATAAAATCTAAATCACTAAGCATAAAACTCTTGCTAGAATATAGAGATAAATTCGATAGAATGGTTTGTTAAGATAAGAATATGCAATCGTTAAAGCAATTATTAGTAAGCTAGAAAATAGGCGATTATTTTGAAATCAAAGACAAGCATTAAAATTTTATTTATTTTAGTAGATTCGAATATAAATAGATCAACATTCAACATCGATGACTAAACCACGATAATAAGTTTGAATCACGAAATAATGACACCCTATCATCTGTACAAGGCAACGACACTCGTACCTCATCTTTCTTATTACGAATAGATTTAGCTTCGACCTAATTGGCTCGCCTGGACTGATAGTGATTGGCCTTGCATTAATAACCAGGTGTATCTAGCGAATGAACGGTACTTTAACATAAACATGTCCAGGGAGTCGGCTACAAAGAACGCGAGAATCTACACAAGTTTATAAAGTAAGACTCGGGATCATGGTTAGGTCAACAAGTAGGCAATAAGGAACAGTAATATTACATAGTTATCAATATAGGCTGAAATATTTGATCATGGCACCATACATTACACAGGCCCAGTAATTTTGGCCAATAAATAAAGTGTCTGACCTTACAACCTGAATTCACGTGACATCGATCGTTTGAGTAGGTAGGTAGTATCTGTACCCGTATTTAAACCGTAATGATAATTTACTAAATCATCTGAACTTTCGCTTCACTGGTTTTCGACGTACATACCTACCTACTTTGCAAATATCGAACTACACTCGCAACATTTTGTCGAAAATAAATATTTAAAAAAATTGTCTAATGTATCTAAATATTTTAAAAGATCTTCTAGGTATCAAGTTGAACTAAGATTTTATCATTATGTCGTACCTAATACCATAAACCCGCAGTGGATGTACCTAAATTGAACAAAATGATAAAATAATATAATATGATACAGTAAAGCCTGTTTGTCAATTAGACCGTACTATTTAAAGATTTTAAAGAAATAGCCAAAACGTCAGAACTGATGTCAGCACCGCAGTCAGCACTTGGATAACTAAGGTTTTTTATTGCAAGTTGGAATGTTTCCTTACTCTATAACGACTTCGCTATTGCGAGCGTGAAAGTTCTATATTAAGGATATTTATCAGCCTATCAAGTTCTTGGATATGTTGTAAAGTTATGACCACCAGGGGCCCCAGAAGTTTGTATTCATCTTTTTCTTTCCAATTCATCATTATTACCAACTCCACCGATGGACGTCCACTGCTGCTGCTGCTAGGTCTTTTGCAGCTTGTCCATTAACTATGGAGTTGCTGAACACAAAAGGCAAATGAATTTCTTGATATTGTCTGTCCACTTAGTTTAGGGTCTCAGTATTCTGTAGGTATAACATTGTAACTATCTCAGATATTCGTTGTTAAAATTGTAATAATTGAGTGCATAGTAGGTAACTTCTGTCTACCAACAATATTATAGTGGCGGTCAGTTCACTGAACTCTTAATTCCCGGATCTAAATGATGTGCCTAATCATAGCGAAATGCTTTGTTTATAAAACGTTATTAGAGGGTTTAGCCACTCTACGGCTAGAACTGTTAACAAATTACGAATGACGTGCAAAATAGATACATGTGGGTGTTTGCGAACCGCATGCTACATGACATGTACTTCCAGTGTATCTCAGACATGTACAGATGTCAGTTTAAGATTTTAATCTGCCCGTAAAAATGAGCTTTGAATTTTTATTTGTTCTTCTTACACTCTTTTTAGTACCGCTGTCTCCGCACGTCAGACTTCGCTGACTGTGAACTATTAACAATGAGAAGTGTAAAAAATTGCCTATAAGAAATGAGAAAGATAGAAGAGATTTTAATTTTATTGAATACTAGCTGTTGCCCGCGACTTCGTCTGCGTTTGATTTTGTTTTTTGATGTGGCATTAAATTTAGTTGTAGATCTAAAAAAAGTTAAAGTATGTAGTATCGCTAAGCCTTAAATGAGGGGTTTGCTGCTGTCCGCTGAGGAGTTCTGTCCTCTATCTCCAACCACAGTTTGGGCAAAATTAAACACATTATAACCTCTATAGTACAAAAATAATTATTAAAATCGGTTATAATTTGTCGGAGTTATGGTGTAAAATCGTCAAACACTCATCCTTTCTACCAAAGGAACCGAGCTTAATGTCCAACCACTTTCCTGTCTGGAAGACTGGCTAACGAACCATTAAATTATACGTTTAGGTACCTCATACAAGGCTCAAGTATCAAGTTACCGCATGTTTTTAACCGCTCGATGGGTAGTTTTTAACCGACTACGGGGGGGTAATGTGTTCAACAGTTTGTAGAGTTGTTCCATTTTTGTGAAGCCCCTGGGCCAATTTTTATAATTTGAGTGTCCTTGGCTTCCTCTTAGCGATCTTATTCTTCGAGGCTATGTTATGTCGCAATAAGTCTAATATAAATAATATATAATAGTTTAATATAGTCTAATAATGGATGTTACATACCAAAATATGCAAAGAAAAAATATGTATTGAGAGAAATGTTCTGAACAACAGATAGGCGTAATCGGTGCCCACAAATTCCTCAAACTCCAACGATGGTTTTGGTACAATCATCACAACTACGGTGGCGAACGACTACGCCCATCTCTCAAATATATTTTGATCTTTATCATTACAAATAATAATAATAATTATTATTATTATTACTTTTTTAAGGTACATGTTTTCAACATTGATTTAGATTCCTATAAAAAATTTATTTCTATGTAGTTGGGTTTTAATTATTGAACCTTAGATACTTAAGTAAAAATAAAAGAAAATCGCTTCATTATTCAAAGGAAAGTATCAAACACGTCTGCAATTTCCAACAACACAATAATAGAAAATGCTTGACAGTTGACAGGTAGGTAACCCACCCATTTTTAATAACTTACGAGGCGAAACCAAAAAATTCCATCTCCTTATGTCATTATCGTTTGTAATAACTGGCCAAAAATTTTAAACGGTATAGTAATTTGTAAAGATAAAAAATGTTTTTTTTTGTGTTTAACTGCGTAATATTATTATCTTCTTTGGTTTAGTAAGGGAGAAAAGTTGAAAAAGTGTCCAGTGTATGCGCTAAATAACAGTTCAAAAATCCTCCACAATGGCGCTGGTGGATGCACAGGGTATTGTATGAATGTAGCAATCGTAGATGAATTGAAGTATGCCGAGTTAAAAAATTTAATGTCATTATCGACTAAAGTAGTTAATTATTGAGAATTTCAACAACTTACGTTGTACAAAATATTGTGGTAAATATAACCTTACTTCCTTGTATCTCCATACTTCCTTGTTTATTTTTCAAGCCTACTCTAACAATATTTATATTTGGCGCTTCTTTTAAGAGTTACCCTGATGCAAATGTGGCGCCATCCTAATTTAATACATTTTGACGACACTTTTTCATATACACAGATGACTCTCCTTACCTCTACCCTCCATATTATTGGGCACAGGTCTCTTCTCTCATAGGAGAGAGGGTTTTAGAGTATCGACCTACCACGCCGCCGCATCGCCGACCGACGGCTTAATGTTCTCTCCGAGGCATGGGGTGGACACCGCAGAATCCTTAACTCCGAGCTGGTAATCAAAATTTCAATAGAAAAATCGAACACCTATACCTAACAAATCTCGTGGAATCGAACTCAATATCCGTAGTTGAACATGCCAAACACTGGACCAACGAGGTAGTTGGTATAACCAATGTACTTGGTTATACCAACTACCTCGTTGGTATTACAAGTAATAGACCATTATATACGGGTCGGTATAGACAAGTAGATACCTAGGTATAAAATACTATAGCGGTCCGTTTATGGCACCCGTAATAATATGGCTGACGCAAGAAGACTGCCTATTTAGGAGCTTTGTCTGTGGCGCATGGAATTTGGATATGTAACACGATATGCCAAGTAGCAGACATTCACTCACGTATGTTGTAAAAAGATAGCAATTTGTAGAGATAAAAAAAAAACATGCGGGGTAGTCTTTGGTCACCGCCGATGGAAGTGAAACCTAAACGTATGTACATATATACACAGTATATAGAGACGGGCAGCGTACGGTGACGATGACGCGAGTCTCACGCTTTTTGTTCACCAAAAGAGTACACATATATGCACGGTATACATCAGTTGCGTTCCTAGGGTCTTGAATTTGAGCAAGCCAAGGTACTTAAAGGACTAATTTGATTGATTGTGACCTGTCAAACGTAGCTACTACGATTAGGCTTTACACGAGAGAGAATCAAACATGTCTTATTTTGAATTATTTTATAAATTCAATTTTGGAGTATTCGAGCACAGATATTTATTGTAAGGCAATCCCGGCTTTTCTGTGGCAGTATCGTATATATATAGAAAGAGTCGGTAAATTACACGTTTATATAAGATAGTATATGTATATATACGTATAGTTTATAGAAAGAGTTCGGTGACGATGACGCGAGTTCCATGATTTTTGTTCACCTAAAAATTACTCAACGCGCCTGCAGAAGTTAAATTTCAAAAATATCGTATTTCTAGAGTAGTATATATGAAACAAGGTGACAAATGTCAACGGGACTAAGCCTCCGCTGTCTGTTCGTCTGTCAGCGTGTGTAGTGCTTTTGCCACATAAGCAACAAAATTTAAAGAACGAATATGGTAATTTTCAAAATAGGTGCCTTGGATATTTAAGGAATATTTCGTGGGCGAATCCGACTCGCAGTTCCTAATTCCTAAATACCACCGCCATGTTTTAAAGATCTGCCTGCGCCTGCCTAAAATAGAATACCTAATAGGTATTTATACTCTAGACTGGATCGATTAGGCACTTGTAGAGTTATGGCTGTGAAATCTTTATGAAGGTAAGTACTTTAAAAATAAATAAAATTAAGTCCATGTCTAATGTCAAAATGTCAAAATAATAGTGTTTTACATAAATACATATTGAAGTTCAAGTTAAACTTGCGGTACTTAAAACCAAAAACCCGTGCTTTGCTCTATTCCAGGAGAAAAAGTGTAAAATGAAAACGATAGAATGTATCTTTTTAATTGTAAATAGGTTAGGTATGTATTAGATAGATAACTAATTAACTAAAAATAGACGTTTCAAAGTTTGGGACACCGAAATTTTGAAGGTAAATTATTTTTAGAAACTCTTTGTTAGCGAATACTAACAAGTATTCGCTAACAAAGAGTTTCTAAATTGAATAAAGAATTTCTAAATAATCGAAGTGGTTGGAAATTTGTAAGTCCTATTATTCTGAAATTAAGGCATGAAAGTCTGCATAGTTTTATGTATATATCTGCCTCTAAAAGAGTTTTTTTTAAACACGAATTTATCGAATAACTTTATAAGATCTAAATAACATCCGACGCAATAGGGGTAAGGTTTACCGTTTTGCATGAGTAATCGAACCGCTAAATGAATGTATTGATATGAGTGTGGTTTTTTGCATTACGTACTACGCGTTACGCACTTTTGGGCATGTTTGATATTATTTACTGTGTACATTTTCCTGAAAAGTTAACTTTTTTTTTAGGCACAAAGAAGTGTGGCAATGGTTTAAACTATTGTAGCCCTAGTTATTACTACTACTAGATTTCCTTACTTCTTAGTAGCTTCTTACGCTCAGGTTGCTTTTTTAAGAAGACTAGCTTTTGCCCGCGACTTCGTCCGCGTTAATTCCTGTATTTGACAAATCACGCGGGAATCATCAGTTTTCCCGGTAACAAAAACCGTAATTGTTTCTTAACTATAAAAGTTAGACATATTATAGCCTCGCGAACTTTTATGATTCTTCCTTCGACTTTCCTCATTAATCACTCTGTCCATTAGTAGAAACCGTATGAAAATCCGTTCGGAAGTTTTCGAGTTTTTTGCGCCCAGACAGACAGACAGCCGGTGAGGGGGCCTTGGTTGTATAATATGTAACGATTCTTAGTGATAAGTCGGCCTTTGCACCCTCATACTATGGACTGCTTCGTTTTCTTTAATGTTGTTTGGCGTTCCGTTGCATAAAAAATATTCTATTTAACTAATTCTATCGAAAATAATGATTAATAATTAAAGAGGAAGTCTTATTAAACTGCACCAAATGATATTGGGTGAAAGTTGACATGCCTAATACTGGGTCAATTCATACCTTATAATTTGATGCAGTTTTACGAACAGGTACCGATTACCCCAAAGCAGGTTCTTATAATTTAGTATATTATGTTCTAAGGTAATGGGCCACCAGCCTAGCGATGCGAAAGTTAGTTTTTATATTGGGTTTATAAAATTAAAATTTTATTACCTCTTTTAACAAAGTATTGACCAGATTCACTCTTATTAACCGGACTGGATTGGCTGGACAGCCAATGGCGGTTGCATAACTGGTCGGGTTTTGTCGTTTCGAACCTCGAACACAATCTGAGTCACGTACTGGCAGGGATTTGTTTTGAAATTAGAACGCCGAGCGGCGACAACGTTCTGTGGATTATCGTCATTGGTATTTTCTAATTACCTCGCGAGGTAGCAGTGGTACCAACCATAACTTTTCATATTTAACTACAATACTAAATAGTAAAGTGCCGTTTATACCGTAATTGCAAAATAGGTTTGACATAGGTTTTAGACGAAGCATAAAAAAATATCTGTGATCACAGTAGATTTTTTTACAATGCTTATCAATTTTAGTTAAATACATAAAACTTACGCAGGTACGCTAATAAATTAATAGGTTTAAACTGTAATTCTTATATTGTGTACCTACCATACACAAATTGCTATAAAAATAAAAATCGTCCATTGCGCAGCAAAACCCATAGATTAACACCACTAAGGGATATGGAAAGACCTTCGGAAGTAGTTTTACGTGACGTAACCAATACCTATCCGTTTTTTTGTAACAAGATTTGAATCAGACTTCTTGGAAGAATATCAGATTAGGTGGGATTACGAAAACCCCTCAGTACCCGGTTTCGGCAGGCTCCGGGATTTTCTAAGAACACGCATCCCTCGCATGACCACGTTAAGCTGTTCCGGTAAATATCCCTACTTTTTTATAATACCTAATCGTCAGATTGCTTTAGATAGTTAGATTTTAACAGCGTGGAGGGTCTAAGATCTAAATCCCCTCTCAGATCGAAAACCTCTCTTATGGAAAATGTGGTCTTGTCAGTGGCGTGCACAGAAATGTGGACCAGGGTAAGCATGAAGAAGTAAAATGGAAAAAGAATGGCAAAATCTTCCTCTGTTGCCAGTTACGGGATGGATGGACAGACAACGGATGACGAAAAAAAAACAAAAAAAAAAAACTAGATGGGTCTTGTAAACTTTAGGTAATGTCTAATAGCTACATTTCAATAGTTTCATGATCTATACACACTTATCATTTTATATTTTACCTTTGTGTCGCACAGTCTGTTAAAAACTAAAAACTAACTACGATGGCAATAGTAATAGTCTTCATTGAATAGTAAAATATATAATCGCTACAGCATAAAAATCTGCTTACAGAAAACCTATTATGTGTTAATCGTGGGTGCTGTGCCAATTATTCCGATATTATTGCTGTGGTAGAGTTAATTGCGCATTTTCCTTGTAGAATCACATCATTTTTCATGATTATTAGTTATTTCCACAACTATCTAGGTTATTTTTAAATTAGGATTTAGAAACCAGTGTAAAGGTATGTTATTATTAATATTAGATAGGTACGTCAAATAAGTTTTTTTGAACAATGCATTGATTATAAAATTTATATTTATTATTATATTTAATTAGAAACACTCGCTCAATAATTCACAATACGTATACGATTATTGAGTATAAGTAAAAATAGTATAAGTAAACTAAATTATTGTAAAATATATCTACTAATATTTTACAATAATAAAGCGGTTATAGCTTAGAAGTTGAGCCTATTTACAGGGGGGCGGAGATCGGGCCCCGGGCCTCTCTTTTCCTTTATCTTTTCAGTTTTATGAATGAATGATTGAATACAGCGGCGGCCTTATCGCCACTTGGTCATCGATTCCAGGCAACCAATGGCGTAAAACACAACTCAATAAGAGAGTTTTATAATATCACTTGCTTTTTTCTGAGGTGCGTCTTCTAAGGTGCAAGCAGGATGAATAACACTACCGCAACAATAAACCCTTCCGCCAGTGCGTTACATTTAAATTTAAAATTCATTTATTTAAAGTAGGCTCAAATAAAAGGCACTGTTGAAACGTCAAGTATGTCTATTTGTAGTGCCAGACCGGTTCGGAAAGTGATTTGCTTGATAGATTAGCCCTAATAAAAAAAAATAAAAAATTAAAGATTACGCGATATGTAATACTTTATTTATAATGTGCGAACGTGATGTAGGATGATTTTTGTTATGCGATGCAGTGCATCGCCCGCCCTAATGTGCGCAAAACCTTCCTCCATTAAATACTTTTTGTTCCTCTGTAACCAGCCATTATGTTCGCGATGCGCTTGGTTCTTATGGAAGTCGACAATAAAGAAAATATAATATGGCATGACCTCGCATGGCGGGCGGGACCGCATTAATCTCTCGTTCTTGAATTTCTGCTGCCGTATATGGCCTGCGCGCGCGCCGACACGCTATGGGCATTGCCATACAGTGTTACAGAAATCATGTGTTTAAAATTGTACGCTTAATGAAGTATATATAGTAAGATTATACGTACATAAATGTGTCTGTTTGTTTATTTGTTACCTATGTTCGGCTCAATTACTGCATCGATCTTGATGAAACGCAAATTATACATATAGCTTGCATCCTGCAGACAGACATAGCATACCTCCTATACTGTACGGCTTCAAAGTCGAAGCGAATATAGTAAAAAATTGCATAGAGCTTCTGATAACATCATCTTTATCCTGGTAATTTTTCAAAATAAAAACTATTTTTGCGGAAAAAAACCTAAAATATATGGACGAAGTCACGGGTAACATATAATACCCCGGTATAACTAGACATGTATCCAACAATAATGTTTAGTGAGTAGGTATGTGAGAACAAGATGTGATATTTTTTTCATTTATTAAAACGTACGAGGTTTATTAACAGCGTCGCCTAGAGAAAAAGCTATATAAATAGGAATTTACAAATAAAATTAAGCCTCATTCGCATTTCATAATCTACAACCTTATTACTGTTCTTTAGAAATTCCATTCCGTTTGTGTCCTTGGGATAAAAAGCCTATGCTACTCTCTATCCTCTCAACTTAACTCTGTGCCAAAAGTTCAGTTGATTTGCTTTTTGCTTTGCTTAGCTAGGGCTTGGTGTAAAGGAAGGTCACAACAAACACACTTTTGCATTTATAATATTAGTAAGGATGTTAAAACGATCATTTTAGGAACTACCAGTCCAATTTGAGTCAAAGTCAAATATTTCTTTATTCAAATAGGCACATAGATGGCACTTTTAATGCGTTGATTACATACAAAATGTGTACATAGCAGTGATTAGTGATGGCGATCACTACATTCGATAACTTAAAACTAAATCTATGAGGGTTCCAAATGCGCCCTGGTCGAAGAACAAGCCCGCAACAAACTTAGCCGGGTGAGCTAAATATTTCTAACGGTATATATGTACATATATCGTCCGTATATGGAATCCTGGATACCTACACGGTACGGACGCAAATTGACTAAACACTACCACAGTATTCCAATTCGTCGCCTGGTGACTGGGCCACGGGAACGCTTTAGCATAACTTTAGCATCCTACATAAATCCTACTTTATTGTTAATTAATGACTTTGGTTAATTTAACATAATAGAAACACGCTACGCGCCTTAGTTCGTATACAAGAGGGTAAAAAAAAAACTTGAACTACTGGGTCAATGCTAACAACTGCGCGAGCAACGGAAGTTTAATAACGGCGGGACGCCAATTTCCTGATAGATGACCGATACTTAGTTTTAAATTAAAACAAGTTAGTAAATAATTACACGTCTGACTGCGTCGCAGGTCTAGTAGTTAGCATGTTTAACTACAAAGCTCGTGGTCCTGGGATCGAATACAAGGTTGAGCCAAAACTTGTTGGACAGGTATTTTGGTTTTTATGTTTTCTCAGTACCCGCGCACCGGGCGGGTTTGCATCCCTATGTTGTTAATATCCCAAAAACTCGCACGAAGCGATTTGCATCTTCGTTTCTTATACGCATCTCTGGGGTTTGGAACGCCCTTCTGAGTTCTGTGTCTCCTAATCCTTACAACCTATCTTCTTCTTCGCATCGTAGGCGACATATACACTTTCGACCAGGTGAGATTGTGGTCAAGCGCTAGTCTATTATAGTTTTAAAAAAAAGCCCGAAGTTACGAAAACTGCGGTGACAAAACCCCGTGTCTCAGTCCCAGTTGTTGAAACTAACTTGTGATCATATACCTACTTACTTAACAGTCCTTGACTAAAGGCTCCTCGGAACAGAAGGGGTTGCCCATAATCGCTACGGGGTTCGTGATCCCATTAGATGGTAGCGCAGCTACCTACCCGCAGAAAGAGAAGTGGTGACAAATATTTTCCTGACCCGAGGATTGATGCTAGGACCTCGTGACCCGTTGTTGAACGCGCTACCCACCAGATCATAAACATATCTTTAGTCATTGACCTGAATTAAAAGCATTTTATTATTTTATTATTATTTATTGTTATTAATGTTAATACTGAGTAAGTAGTGTTTCATACCTTGGTACGGAACACTTTGTGTGCATGTCCATCTCGCACTTAGTCGATTTTCATTTACTGTGGTAATAATATGGCATTAACCCATATAGTCACCTAATAAGAAGGCTTACATCCGATCCGATCCGATCCGATTTTAGTTTTCATATTGACTAGACTTGAAGATGCGGTCACATTATAGATAACTAGGAGGTAGGTTTTTTGTGTTCCAATACAAGTTAGTCCTTGACTGCTCACCTGGTGATGAGTGATGATGCAGTGTATGATGTACATTTACGTAACATCCAAGTTAGCGTTCACCTGTCATTTTACATGGCGGACTAAATGAAAAGATTTCGCAACTCCAAGCAAGTTTTTCATTGTATTTCTCAAGAAAAAAAAGGCGGGCAGTAAGTTAGCCAAGCTCCATATATCCCACATATTAAATCCCTTTGTATTAGTAACAGTTGGAAAAAAATAGAATACGTGCGCTAGGTTTTCTAAATAGCCTAAATTTACCTTAAAAAACCAGTTCTAAATCTATCAAAAACTAAGAACGACTATTATAATGCTACGTAGGTAGCTAATGTTCTAAACGTAGATAAAAATCTCGCAAGTTCACACTTTTTTGTCTTTACTTATAGTGCTAAACTGTCTTGTCAAACCCATTAACATATTCTTACGGCCTCTCCTAGTTGCCGCTATTTTGGAAATAAAAATGGCGGACTAGTATCTAAGCCAAACATTTAAACACCTTTGAGACGATAGGTAGATGCCAAGTATAAGTGGAGAAGCACTGTCATGAACAATTTGACAACTTATAATTCATAATTTTTTTCTGGTTTGGTCTGATAGGAGGCTTGAGCTGAGTCGTTACGACAAAGAAGTGCCGCCAAGTGATTTAACGATTCCACGTACAAACCGATTAGGGTTTAATGATTTCCATACTCTTAACAGGTTAACCCGCTACCGTCTTAAACAGCATCGCCGTTTTGGTGAGATTTCAGTCGAGGGCTGAGCTTCCAATGTCATTTTATAAAAGATACTAATTACAGTGAAACAAACGCAGCGTTTTTTTACTGTACAATACCGAGTAAGGATAGAGTGTTCCGCATAAGGAAATTTCAGCGATGTTCGTAATTTTCCGAGTAGTAAGACGAAAATAAAATATGATGTCACTGTTTAGAACAATAATTGTGGTTATTTAGTTACATTCCTACCTAAAGCCTACGGTTATGTTGTCTCGTATTATTAAAATATTAGTTATACTTCGATTAAATGCCCAACGCACCTGAGACTAAAATACAAGTTCAAACTAAAACCTGACTAGGGAGGAATTTAAGTTTTATAGAAATCAAAAACTGCGCTACGCAAAAGGTGAAAAAAACTAGGTACCTACTCGTACCTAGCTCTAAAAAGTTTTAAATCCTGATTTAATACCAAAGATCTAATGTTAAAAAAAGGCGTAATCGAAGGTCACCTTAGTAGTGTTGATTATACGGAGGCTTTTCAACACTGCACTGTAAATTATCGACAGTGTTGGAAAGCCACAATTATTGTGACCGTGTAAAACCACCAACTTTGTTTGAAGTTTTTAGAAAATGTAGTCACCAACAACGTCTATGTGTTAAATATATTTATCACTTATCAAGTGCATTAACATTGCAATCAAGCGCTAATCTGTGGTTTATTTACAAAAAATTAAAATCATCGGAGATGGGTAAAACTAAGTACCTTTAATCACACAACAAAGTAGGTATAATCTATAATTTATTCCGTTTAAAAAATCCTATTATAGTTAAGTAGACTACAGTAGCTTGTTGGCGCCACAAGCCTTAGTTTACATAACGTTGGTTAACGTTAATGTGAATTTAATATTTCCCACAAGCTTCCATTGTTCTTGGTCTCCCCTCGGTCTATAAGAAATAAAAATTCCCTTTATTTTGAACTTACTGAATTGTAAGGTGGATGTGAGTTTGAAAGTGGAGAAGGTATTCAAAGAGCCACGATCATTCTTGTTCCAAACCGCGTTAAACTGAGTTTTATTCGAATTGGTATAACATTGGTATGGCACAAATTAAAACTGAATATTTCAGGTACTTTGTTCACAAAATAACTTAAGCTAAGTCTAAAGCAAGATGAACATCCTGCGTCTGCGTTGGCGTGCAAACGTACGACCAATAACAAAACACGCCAGACTGAACAAGTCTTCTGATTGGTTACAAGTGCGACGCAAAGTTGCTTACTGCAGCTTGCACTTTAGGCGGTATTGCTTAAAAATCAAAGCTGGACAGGTTTTTCTGTGGAAAAATCTCAGAAAATTGCCTTTGTCCACCCGGGTGCCGTCGGGGGCGTTGGTCTTAGTCATCCTTAAAGCACACCAATCTATTCTGGTTCTATTCCGAGCCCAGCAGTAAAACTTTAATCGTAAATGGAAGCCTGCCACGAGACCAATTCCCTTGGAGATATTATAAGTAAGACCCTTCAGATGTTAAAGTTTTTAATCGTTGTTGTTCCAGGTAAACGGCGGTGGGGCGGCAGAACGCGCGGGCCTGCAGGCGGGCGACGCGCTCATCCGCGTCAACACCACGGACGTGTACACGCTGCGTCACCAGGAGGCCCAGGACACCATCCGAGCGGCCGGGCCCGCTCTCGAGCTTACGGTGCAGAGGTATATATACAATTCTTTATTAAAAATCCCATGAAAGGGTAGATTAATTACGAACACTAAACGTCGCCACGGGATTTTTATTTGTTTTTCGTACTGTGAAGATGAGTGAATCTAATAAAGAAATTCGATACAGTTTTAAATTTGACTACCAAAATTCTCATAAAAAATGCGAAGAAACTTTTTCCCCAACCTTCATAAGTGCCGGTGATTGAATTGATTGAATATATACGTTTCATGTATAAAAACACACCCAATTTAGCAGATGCCTTACGGGCCCGATTAGAGCCTGAATGCTGGCTGGACAAATTTCAAAAACTCCGGAATCAATATGTAATGTTATACCATAACTCCATCCAGTTAAGGGATTTTTAGGCGCTTGTTTTTAAAAATAAAAAATGTTCGCCCAACGTTTTCCCACTAACAGAAATGATGAAGGTTACATTTTGGAAGAATGCTCACCTCTCGACTGTGAATTCCAGTATAAGACGTGAAGTTAAATCTGACTGAGCAAACAAATGAGACCAGACGCGACACATGTATCGCTGTATGTTACGAGAGTGAGATGCTTAGTTTGCAGACTGTATTGGTTTCAGCATCAGGTTAAGGTCACCTTATTATTGCACTATTATTAGGATTAGGTACCTCGCTTCGTTCGGTCAACTAATTCATTTAAGACATTACCTTGACTTATTTAGATCGGCGTGAACCCCTTTCAACTTTAGAAAAAACACACCTCAAAACCTTTTTCGTCAAGTTATTGTATTAAGACACATGGATTAAGACTCCAAAAATAATCCCTCAGTATTTTTGACAATAAACTTAAACTGGTTAAAGGCCGGTTATAGCCGCGTGCTCGTTGGATTGCGGAGAAAAAATTACATGATCGAACTAACCGACGAGTTTAACTTTTTGCGATGAGATGATTAACAACATCGGAATGCTTAAAAAAGTAATTAAAAGCTCTCTTTAAGCATTCAGCACTTGCGGCGCCTAGTTTCCGGTCTCGTGTTAAATAACTATATTGACATTCAAGATGCATGTAAGTTAATTACGTCACTTGAATGTCGCTTATATGGAATGGAAGCCAGGTGGTAATTCTCATTATACAAACCATTTGCGTAATGGAAGCCTCACAAAAACAGATAGCTACGAGTGTCTGGTTTTGTTGACCATTTTTTCTTAAACTGCTCCGGAAATTCGTTTATAAATGCCTTTTTGACACGTGACCTATTTCTATTAATATACCTACGCTATAGGTCTATTGTTTTTGTTTATCGGTTGAATGCGATCTCAGCTGATTTCTTACGTGCTAATGCAGCATCACATTACGCTTCTATTGTAAAGATGGCAGTCTTGCTATTCCCTTTGCGGACTACTAGGTACTTGATGTGTCCGAATCATCTTAGATTACTTTTAAAAATGCAACCAAACAACCGATATTACAACGCATCCTGGATTCTTTAGAGAAAGATTTCTACGAAGGATATGAATTTGATGTTTGATTACCTAGGCGAGGCTAATGGCCAGTACGGAGAGCAGGTTACTTATTAAACTAAGTAATCTTCGGACGGTTCTTTGCAAAATGGTATAGTATCTACCGGAATTAGCCGCAGACTGCTACTTTTTACTTGTTCAGATTAAAGGCAAGTCCTACTCACAATTATCTTAAGGCTAAAAATCTGGATCATTTGTCTGACAGCAAACCTTAAAATCGACATACTTAATCCAAGGTAGAAACATAGGTACTCGTAAGCGGATCACCTTGACTTGGGCAGGTACAGAAGTTAGAATTTCAATTATTTCTAATCATCTTTAATTGCCGAAGTTATTAGTTGGATAATGTTATTGTTCATATCTAATCTTTTGTGCTTTTCGTAATATTGTTTTCCCCCGCGTGGAACTTATAAAACTTATATTTCTTTTGCCTAATAGCTGTTTTACGTAAATGACTGACATCTTCACTTTCGCACTTAAAAGTTGTAATGAGGCTTTTCTTTGACTATTTACAAATAGCAGCATAAATCTATTTTCGATCTCAAGATAAATTCTTGAAGGAAACAGACTAAAGAAGCTAGATGATAATCGTCATCGACAGCGTCATAATTAACTTTTCAGAGTTGCCGACCTGTCTTCTGCTTATGAAAATATAGCCAGACTGGAAAAAGGAGTTGGCAGACGAATATCGAGGCTGGGCTCTAAGTATTGAAAGTACTTTCTAAGGATTTTATCCTTATTTGCCTTTTCACTGACTATTTATAATAAAGTTGAGGATTTATCTTTTGTATAAAAACTTTTAATTATTTCAGAGGTGGCGGTACTTGGCGGCCGGCGGTAACTCCCACAGGCAGCCTGCCTAGGCCGGGATCCAAGCCCCTTGGCTCGAGTCCTGTTAATGTCACCAACACCTCCCTTAAGGCGACGCCACAGCCCACACGCGCTTTCGGCTCCGGGCACAACAACGTTGCTAAACCTTTTGGTTACGTAAGTACCTACCTATCTCTATCTCTCTATTGTTTTTGAATCTCCTGCTTTTTCTGAACTGCCAATATCTTAAACTAAATCAACACGACAAAGTTAAACTACCTACGCAAGAACGTGGTCTGGTTTTTTAGTAGAAACGTTGTTTGTGAGATATATTATAGCAATAATATATCTCCAAGCAAGACTCAAGACTAAATTTTCGCTGTGATGTCTTATCCACAGATTTGGTTACAGTTTTTTCTCTTTAAAATCATTGCACTCATGATATACGAATCTTAAAGACAAAGGCTTGTCATTGGTGCCAATGGTGTTCCATCTGCAAATATACGCACAATTTTCTTATTGGAGACCGTTGCTAGTTTAGATATCAGGTACTTACATGCTTGTACTCAAGCCTGTATTGTTTCCAGATGAATGGAAGCGACAACGTAAAGAGTATCGTCAACAAGCAGTACAACACGCCAGTCAACATGTACAGCGACAAAACGATCGCCGAGACGTTGTCCGCACAAACTGAGGTCTTGGCCGGAGGCGTTCTTGGGTATGCATAAACATATATTTCCTTACTAGAAATTTAACTGCGATTTTGAGTAAGTTACAAAAAATTTGTCATATCAACTGAGTACTGATATATGAAGCAAGCAACATAATGAAACTCATCCCAAAGAATTTTGAATTTTTTAATAAATATAAAGATTGTTTTATTTTTTATCGATTTTCAGGGTGAACTTTAAGAAAAATGAGAAGACTTATGACTCAGAGAAGAGTGCCGTCTTCAAGGTGCTACAAGAGGCAGAAAATGACCCAGAGCCAGGTATAAGAATTTTACGACCCTTTAGTATAATTCGTTCTATCGTACGTTGACATTTTCCTTCCCTGTGAGAAAGTTCATAGTATAGTAATGATGATAACATATAGTCAATCTAGATAAGGTATATTCTTATTGCAAAAAATAAAAGCAGAATGTGGTGACCCAAGAACTGGCGATTATTCCAAATGTATAGTGTTGCCTTGCAATGTAAACTCGAAATAGCGCCAACGTCTTGGGCGTTGGATGACCATTTTGGCATAATTTTTATTTCTATATATTTTGGTATATATTTATTATTTTATTTGCAAAATTCTGTTTTTATATAAATAAGCTAGCATTATCCTGAAAAAAAATTGTACGTGCCTGAGATAGTTAACCTGATGATATTGGGTAGTGTCGGAAGTGTCGACGGGCACGACGACGCCGGTTAGCGGCTTGCGGCACGTGACCGCGCCCGTCACCCGGCCCGACGCGCCCATCAACAACACCGGCGGCCTGCCGCCCGGACAGAACATTTGCGAGGAGTGCGAACGACTCATTACGTAAGTCGGACGATCGACGCACATCGCCCGACGCGGTCGCAAACTTTTTCTTACGTTTCACCACTCGAGATAGGGTTGTCGCTTGCTAGCGTTGTTTCGGCATTTCGTTTTCGAATTCCCGCCAGATGCTTCGTTGATTTTTCGGTAATTTCTTCGTGTCAACTTCAGATTCTTGTCTTGTTTGTCTAGTGGGAGGCATTGATCGTGGCAAGTTACCAGCCAGTACTTGCCGCCAAACAAACCCTTCCGGTATAATCGCTTAGAAATGGATATAGGTTAAATTTAACTGTAAGACCCCTAACAGGTTAGCCCGTTACCATAACTGTATCATCACTTGTTTAAAGGGTAAAAAGAATACTAACAATGACTTCACAAAATTTTTCAACGGAGTGAATAAGACAGCATCCTGAATGGTGTTCGTTATAATCGTTTCTATGTGAAATAATAGTATTGGGGTCGGCAGAACCGTCCCACTTTTTATCGCGGGAGAGAGTGGTGCGCCCCGGAGCGGCGTGCGTGCGTGCGTGCGTGCCCGCCGCCCCGGCCCGCTTGTCGCCCGGCGCGCCGCACCGCCCCAGTATCCCCGTGGGCAGCCACCGCGTGCTGGCGGACGGGCGCGTGACGCTCGGCGCGCCCGCACCCGCACCGCCCCCGCTCGCCATACCGCCGCTCGCCGACACGCCCTATTGCTGCCAGTGTAACCGCTACATCGAGTAAGAGGCGTCTCTGAATGCCTGACGTGTTTGCGACCGTGTCGATATGTGCACTAGTTATATCGTAGTAGACGTGTAGTTATGTTCTGTGTCTCCGTCGCGGTCCGTTCGTGCGCCGTGTATATATCGACCGAATGGACCCGCGACGTAACAATCTCGGCGCAGACATTGGGTTTCGCATCCCGATATCTGCGCTGCGCTATAATTTATCATCACTTAACATTGCTCATCACTTTGATACATTCACGAGTTTCATTACCGCATAATATTAGCGCGACGTATTGCACTCAGCATGTCCTCACTTCATCACCGCACTGTTAGAGGAAGCGCACTTTTATTTCGCAGAATGGTGCACGAGCACATTTTTGGTAAGCATGAATGTTACTGTAGCTATACAGAAGATACTTACGTGAAACTTAATTACGTCGTAGTTTTAGAAAATATAACCTCATATTATTATTATGTAATCTGATCTCATAACGAGACTAATTCTTATGTATACCAATATCCTAACTTAACTAAATAGATAGGTCTAAAAGGAACCTATCTTAGCGAATCCTTAGCACAATGTTCTCTGTGAAAAAGGGCTGCACTACTTTTAGACCTGCCAATTAAGTTTAGTCTAGAACCAAGGTAATTGTGTACATTACAATTAGTAGGTAAATACCACGGGCTACTTTTCTTCAGCTTGAGCTGCTTTATAAACGCTTAAAACAAGTAGACGATTTTATATCGACCGGGTTTAGATTATGTAACTTACCTACTCGCTGTTATATGCGTAAGACATCCACATTTATTTCGGATTTTGGCACATCTTGTGAAAACCGTTTGTTTTCTTGGATTTAAAAGTAGCCCATGTTACTTTTATCACACTTTTTTATTCATAATGTTAGTAAGGATAATAAAAAAATATTTTTGTAGGTATAAGTATATAAAACGTCTAAATTAACGATCTCTTTCGGCGACTTTGCAAAATTTTGTTCAAGGTGCGGTACTTAACCAATTTCTACGAAATTATAATGGGGTGTAATTGAATAAAAACACATGAAAATCGGCCAAGAAACGGCTGTATAATTGGTGTAACTACCCATATAAAAAATATACACCGAATGAACCCTTTGATTCTTTCGGAACTCGATTAATTGTAGCTCGAACTTCTGAAAAGTGTGCTATGCGAAATCAGTTAGTCAAGACATATAGTAAAATCAAGCTTTAAACATGGGTAGGTAATCATTTTTAAAACATTTGTATATAATACACCTACAACAATTTGTACATATACAAAATCTGTACATATACTTACAATAATCTGTACATACACAACAACAAAAACCAATTGTTACTTACAAGAAGCAATCTTATTTGGCAAGTCTGAAGTAAGCCACAAGTCATTAAGGGTCGCGCAGGTTAAGCTTATATTATGTCATATTAGTGACATAGTAGTGAAGCTATATAATAAGTTTTGAAGTGGTGATAGCCTAGTGAGTAAAGTGTCGGCTTCCCTATCGGGGACCATATTCGCAGCCTGGCACACAACTCGTAACTTTTTGGAGTTAGTGCGTTTTTAAATTATTAAATATCACATGTTTTAACGGTAAAGGAAAACATCGCACGAGGAATCCTGCTTGAGAGTTCTCCACAATGTTTTCAAGGCGTGTAGTCTACCACCACCACTTGACCAGCGTGGTGGTCTAGGGACCTGAACCCTCATCTCATTCTCAGAGGAGACCCCAGTAATGGCTTGATGATATACGTGAACGTCCGTGAGCTAACTTCAGGCTGGCCAACTAATATCGTGCTTTAGGTACTTATATATTTACAACACTCAGCCTGTATGATAATTCTAATGAATAAGTAACGTCTAATCTAAGAAGATTCCTAGGCATACATCGACTTTCACCAATAGTTAGTTATCACTTAAGAGTTGGTGGAACGTTTTTTTTTTTGACACCGCCTAAATCATTAGGCGTTCGATTTAGGCGATGCCTATGTTTAGTGAAAACGGGCATAAAGCGCGTTAATTGTACGTACAGCGGCGTGTTCGTGCGCATCAAGGACAAGAATCTGCACGTAGAGTGCTTCAAGTGCGCGACGTGCGGTTCTTCACTCAAGAACCAGGGTTATTACAACCTCAACGGGAAGCTGTACTGCGACATCCACGCCAAGCTTGTCGCTCGTCAGAACCCGCCTGCGGCCAACCTCGAACCCGTCACAGTGTCACCGTAAGTAAATAAATAAAGAAATATACTACGACTACACACACATCGCCATCTAGCCCTAAAGCGTAGCTTGCGTTATGGGTATGAACTAAATTCAAATTCAAAATTCATTTATTTAAAGAAGGCCTAATATAAACACCAACATTCATTCTTAGCTCACTATATATATAACAAGATCAATAAAAAATTAAATTTCTATCCTATGACTAAATACCTAGCTAAAACGAAAATTACTACATGGCTACTGCAAATGAGCTATGATCAAACGGACGTTCATTCTATCAAATATATGACATCCCTAGCCATCCTGCAGTACGTATCTATAATATAAACACACACACACGGTACATGCAGCACAGTTTTAACGATTGCAGTGCCACCCTTGCTAGTATTTTAAGTGCCATTGTAACTGTTTCAAATAAAGATTTATTATTATTATTATTACTTTTGAAACGTCAAGTCTGTCTGTTTGTAGTGACTCTACCACCGGTTTGGAAGGCAGATTCTACCAAGAAGCCGGCAAGAAACTCAGCAGTTGCTCTTTTCCAACATCAACAATTTAAATCCAAGATGATTGATGAATATTTTCCATTAATAATATAATATACTTATAATTTACAAATAAATCAGAGTCCGAAAATCATTCATGTTTATCACACAAACATTTTCCAGTTGTGGGAATCGAACACACAGCCTTGCACTTAGAAAGCTGAACTTTTTAGTGACTTCCCTGGCGCAGTGGGGAGCTGTCTTCTGAGTGGAGGTGCGGGATTCAATGAAAGGAGGGGGAATTAATTAGTGTTTTTACCTACACTTGGCATCGACGGTAGGAGAGCCGTAGCTTAATTGGAGAAAGCGCTCAGGCCGCGATAACCAGAGAGTCGCAGGTTCATCCTGTCGGTTCCGAAATTTTTTATATGCATTTTAAATTTATAAAATTAATTTATCCTTTTGTATTTTAGCGGTGGTCGTATACCCACAAACACATACTCGACTCCTCTGCCACCGCTCTCTACCAACAACTACACCAACGGTTCCTCCTCAATGTTTAGCGTAAGTAATTTTGAGAAAATACTATTACAAGATGTATAATTCTAGAATGACCTATTGCGAAACAAGTGAGCTTTGTAATTAAAATTAGTGTGCCGAGCAATTAGCGGAATCTAAACGAGCAAGCATGCGGTACCTAAATAGAATCCGTCCGTGACCTCAAACTTGACTTCGGTCACCTTCGTTGTTCCGTCGTGGACATTTGTTGCTTTTATATTTCTATATGTTATATAACATATTACGACAATACACTCATGGCTGCCTATCGCAAAGTAAGCGTAGCTTGTGTTACGGATATCTCTTATGATAACTGATGAATATTTTCATGAATAATATTCATAAAAACATGTAAATTCTATATGTAAACACCCAGTTACTGAAAAACATTCATGTTTATCTCACAAACCTTTTCCAGTTTAGCGAATTGAACCCACAGGTCCTATGGTTCTATGGCTTTTTTTTCAGTGGTTTACCGTCAAAGTGTATTTTTCCATTCAAAAGTGGATACAAAATAATTAGGAATACAAATTGGTAGAGAAATCCCTGAATGAAAATTTGCATTATCACCATCATCATATCAACAAATTACCGGGCCACGGTACGGGCACGGGTCTCCTCCCACAATGAGAAGGGGTTAAGGCCGTAATCCACCACGCTGGCCCAGTGCGGATTGGTGGACTCCACACAACTTTGAGAAGATTATCAAGGACTATCGGGCATGTAGGTCTCCTTACGATGTTTCCTTCACCTATGAGGAACATCGTAAGTTAGAAGTGCGTGCATCGTAAGTTAAAAGTTAGAGGTCTGGGCTGGGATTCGAACTCGACCCCCGAAAAATTTGCATAAATTTGTATAATTGTATTTTATACGTAGCCATCAAGCAACCTTTCCGGGCCCAAGCCGTTTGGCTCCTCAATCGGGTCTGCGTACTCGCCTGCATCGCTATCTCCACGCTCGGCGCCGATGTCGCCCGCGCGTCCACTCGTGGCACAAGCGCCCGCGCCCGCACCCGCTGCGCTCTCGCCCGCAATCCCGGCGTCTACCCCCTTTGCACCGAGTAAGCGAGTTACTTTTGCCATATAAATAACACAAACACTATCTATAGTTAATCTTCCCATATCGCGTAAATAACATTGTCAAATACCGCGTAGTTACGGTACACTGTTTAATATATACTCCGTAGCTACACATAAGTAATCACTTGTGTGCATTCAAAGTTTTTTGCAGAAGGATCAAAAACTGATCAACTTAATAAGATAATAACAGCCGTTACAAACAAGAATGATAAGCTATTTTTTTTACTTTCGGAAAAATTAACTTTGCATTTGAATAAGGAGACGAAAATGATTCTAAACAGCAGTTCGTGTTACGACTGCTTGGTTTTTTTTTGTTAAATAGAATGAACAAAAGTACGCCTTTTTTTAATAATGTTAGTAGTGCTTTATAAAAAAAGAAGTTTATTATGACCATGACTATTTTACATTGGAAGTTTACACACCGATACGGGTATCAACATGATACGCCTAACACTAAAAGGTACCAGACAATGTTGCCAATTCTACACAAATCTCTTCAAAAAGAATGTGCTAGCCTTTTTCAAGGCATACATTTTGAAAGCGACAGCCCTACCTTTAGACACGTCAGTTGTGTTTAATTTAGAAACATAATTACGCAACAGAATTGGCAGTGTACCTACTGTTAAAAATGCAAACTAAAATGTATTGTGTCAGGATGTTGCATTAAATACTTTAAAAGTTTCTCCGCTTTTAAGCACCATCCACGCTCTGTTTTACCCACAAAAAATACTGTGAACATATTAAGTGTGCACCTACTACTATAGTTACTATAGTTCCGTATTTCTTGACAGTAAGCATATATTAGCTTAAGGTGTATTTTTCTCATATGTTGTTGTAATTGGAAACATTTACATAAATAATGATGTACGAAACGCACTGAGAGTTTTAGCCGCAAAGGACATCAAACAATACACTGATGTATAGCCGATTAATGTTAAGCCCTGCAACAATTTAAAACCTCTTGAAATATCATGAAGTTGTGGCCGGAGTTATGTGTATTCTGATACTGCTGGCATTCACATTTAACATAGCATCAATCTTCTCACCTCTTTCAATAAACAACCACGAAACCGATTCTTCAGTTTTCGGTGTTGGTGATATCGCTGACATAGGTATTCAGATATCATTCGATAATAAAACTGTTGCATTTGGGCGCTTCATAAACACAAGACTTTTACAATAATCTGCTGATGAGACTTTACATGTATAATTTTGTGAATACGGGTAAATCAGTCAAGTACAAAAGTAATAAATTGATAACATAACGTACGCAGCTAACGAAAATTAACAATTTATACTATTTCCCTAAATTAATCAATTGTTTTAAGAAGGTAACTATTTGAAATTCTTTGAAATTGACGACCGCGTGTGTTCTCCAGGAATCCGGCCTTTTGCTACCGTATTGAAATGAGCCAAGAAATGAAAATTTGAAGATTTGCCAATTCAAACTTAGTCGTTTTTTCAATAGTTTTTAAAATTTGAATAAAATAATAAGTTGGTATTCCTGCAATTAAAACGTCGAAAATATCATAAAACAAAAATTACATTGAAATTATTTTATCTACCGATGACATATTCCATCCTGCCGTTTACATGATGTTATATTGTTACTTTAAATGTTTTCAAATAGGGGTTAGATTCCTGCGTACCTTTGATATTTATTATTCTTGTCTCACTTATAGAATACAAACATACACTGTATAAATATATTTTATGATATGAAATGTAGTTTAATTAAATATCTAAGTTCAACTTTATATATGTCATGACTATAGGTAACTTTGCTTTTCAATGTAACCCGACCACATCTGGATGTTATTTTGTTCTGGAATGCATAAACGAAAAATCATATTACAAAATAATTCTTTACAATTCAACACATTTACCACACAGCAAAATCTGTCCTTGCGTTGACTGGGTATTTTATATTTAAAATCATAGTTACCTATATTTATGGCCCATTAATTATGCATATAGTGTGTATATTGTTTCATTATATATACTCGTTTTTTTTTTTCAATGTCAAACACACACCCTACATCTCTCCATACTACCTACCAATAGTAGAGCTAGTATATATGTTTATTTTCCCATTATCTCATCAAAGGTCTAGTCTCTGGGGTGATATAAATAAATATTGTAGACAGTTTTTTGGCTCTCACTTGTTGACATTGTGACCTAAATATAATTTTCGGTTGGCAAATGATCAATCACTTCAAAAATGCATGCTATACTTTTAATAGGTTCAGGTGGCTTAGCCAAATTTACAGTCAGTCTGTTTAAAGCAGCGTTCGATTAAAGTCTTCGACAAGGTAAAAGTTTGAATATATTTAATATTTTTAATTTATTAATCAAATGCATTCGGATCTTTTATTTTTTGAAGATTTTACTTGTTAATTTGTATATTCAATTGATACTTTATGCTCGTACTTGATCGTTAATTTTAGTAGTTTAATGCAGTATGCACAACCGTCAGTACTTACTTATTAATATTAATTATTTACATATAAGTTAGGTACTTAATATATACAATAATATAAATAATATATGTAGTAATAATAAAGATATTAAATAATCTAAGTCGAATTAGTTTGACTGTACTAATATTTCACGGAATAATTTTTCAAACTTATGTAGTACAACTGTTTATTTTTGACAGAGGCCCCAGTTTCCATTTTTAAAGGTAATCTATGAATAAGCGACAAATAAAATCATTATAATTGCTAAGCTTTCAATTGCTACTGTCTTGTAAATATCGAGTAAGGTTATGCGCTAAATAGACAGCAAAAAGTCACAACATTTATTTAACGTTTATCTGGGCACTATTAATTAATAATTATTGGCTAGGTTATTCATTTGCTTTTGTATTTTGAGATTCTAAGATTGACTTCGCCCTTGCTATAAAAGTATCAAAATTTTCTATAGCTTTTTTGTATGATCATATATATTTTCAAGTTGCTAATATAATCTTTCATTTACTTTTCTCTCCCATCTTTCACACCTTCTCTAATAATCTTAATGCTAACAGACAAAAATAAAAAAAGCATTGTGTGGCCCCCACCGTTTCCTCCAGAAGATGAACCTCTGAATGAGATAAATTCTAATAATATACAAACACTACCCTGCAGCGAAATTCAAGATTCACTAATAGTGACACCTAAGTGTAATTTAAATTCTCAAATTAAATCTTCAGAACAGGATATTCAAAATTCTCGGCAAAATTCAGAATACTCTTCAAATACTACGTATGAAACGGCTATTACTTCAGCAACATCATCTAAATCAGAATCTTTAGTACAAAGTCAGCAATCACAATCAATAAAAGATTTGTCTACTTGTACTGTTCAATCGTTTTCTCAAGCAGCGTCATCGCATGAAAGCCAAAGTTTTTCCATATATCAAACACATGAAGCCTCTGAACTAGATAATAATACGCTTGTATGCGAAAATCAACCTTTTGAAAATTTCATAAAGCCTGAGATAGCAGAAAATCAATTTATAGCTTCTGATGAAAATATAACTAAGACCAGTGTTAAAGAAATTAATTCAGAAATAAAAGAAAACTTCAAAGAAATATTTCACACCGAGTCCAAATATAAAGAAAATACAGTAGAATCTAATCTAGATAGCAATACTTTTTCGCAGCAGAAATATATAGTCAGCCTAAGCGAAGAAGATAGATCTCAGAAACATCATGAAATTTCGGGGTTAACGGAAACAAATGTAAAATCATTTATAAATTCTCACAGCGATAAACAACTCCCTATATCAATTCAAATAGATACACAAAGTGATATGGCGTTGAAACAACCACATTTGTTCAAGCATGAACCGAAACCGGTTCCTTTACCCTTTGGTAACCGTAACATTAATCAGGCTTCGCCATCAAAAAAAATTCAAACGAAACCATTTAAGCCACAAGATTTGAAGGTTAGTGCGAAATCGGCTTCCAAAGAAAAACCTTCTACATCGGACCAATTTAAAAATACTGATATTGTAAGGGGATCATTAGCGGAGGCCCTAACAATAGCTCCTGATCGACCTTATAGCCCATTCGCTTTCAATATTCCAAATCAGAATCTTTCATCGACTGCAACAAGCCAAATCCAACCAATTTCAACTGATAGTGTACCTCCGCCTACAATATCGAATAATAGTAATATTTCTATGAGCCAATATAGTCCCAAATCTGGTGAGCTTTCAAATTTACAAAAAGCTGGGCTGCTGCAGTCATCTTCTGAACTATCAGCATTTAAGCCAGTTAGCAAACAAACATTTCCACCGCCACCACCATCAGAGTTTTCTGCTTTATCTGATGGCTCCCAATTTAATAGTGAATTTAATCAATTTTCCCACATCCAAGAGGAATCTTTATCTACACAGTCTAATTTTTCCCAAAATTTAGCTGTTTCTTCCAATAGTGCAACCGCCATGCAAGGGTTTTCAACAATAAAAACCGAAGATAGCTATTCACAAAAATCGAACAAACAAGAATCGACATTCGCCATGGTGAAATCTGGATTTCAAAAGCCTGAAATGATTCCTCCACTTCAACAGAATATTGAACAACAATTGCAATTCTGTGGCGGACTTTCTGCTATGCATCAACCACCTGTTGCTCCCATACCCGTGAATCCTCAAAAACGTCAGAATATCCCTGAGCAAAATAAATATAAAAATAAAATGCCTCCCAGCTCAATGACCTTTCAGCCTGTCATGGATGAAACTATGCAGAGAAATTCACCTGTGTGTAGCCGTCCTACAACTCCAAGTTTAATTAATAAACCTGCTCCCATTATTCCCCCATATCAGATGAATTTAGTTACTATGGAACACTTAGCTCCTCAAAGTCGTACGTACTCACCAGTAAGAGAAGATCCTGCACCTGCTCAATCAAGAGGAACATGTCGTTCGCCATCTAATCTAACGAAAGTGCAAGCTCCTCGAATAAAAGAGCCAGTTCAATATTCTAATGTGAATCAAGACTACTTTAATAAAAATGAAATTCAAAATCAGCCCCCAATTTTACGAGAACAAAGAGAATCAAATGTAGCATATCAAAGTGAGTCTTACAATAAAGGCGATATGAAAATTAAAGAAGACACAATGTTTAACCAAAACTACGGTCAGAGGCAATCAGAATCTCAGAATTTCTCTGAATATGGCGATACAACAGTACAAACTACAAGAAAAACTTACGAAGAATTTGAGCGAGCACAATCCGCTAAAGTAATTGAGATACAAAAAGGTGGTCCGCTATCTTCTGGTTCATACCACCAAGTTCAATCTAATATCCAACCCTCGTCTAATATTTCCACCAAACAAGTGTATCCTCCTACTGTTTCAAATATGATACCATCCCAACAAAATTTGTCTTTTAACAATACTAATGAAAATGTTGTCACCGCTAGTAAACAAGCTGAATTTTATCAACCGATTCCTCTGATATCTGGTGCTAACCAAGGTCCAGTGTGTGATCCTACCCCATCAACAGGTTCCAGTGTAGGAGCTGCCTCTCGCGGCAAAGCCTTTGGTGTTTCATCAGCCCCTAAACGTGGAAGGGGAGTCTTAAACAAAGCTGCTTTGCCAGGATCACGAGTTCCTCTTTGCGGCTCTTGCAATGGCAATATTAGGTGACACTTTTAAGTAGGAATATATTTGTTGTGTTGCGTGATGCATGTAATTAAGTAGGTAGGTGATGAAATCTCTAATTAGATTTTGTTACTTTGTTACTATGTTTTAAAGTGTTTGCATATTTATTAACAAAATTGTTGAGATTGCACTAAAACTTAAACAAAATTTCTAACATGTTTGTAATTTTTTGGTTTTGTCTTTCTAACAGTTAACGAAACACAATCCGTGAGCAGCCCTCATAAGACAGAATTCAAAAGTCCTGCGGAAGAACGACTTATTAGAAAGATGGCGAAAATGGCTCTAAATGGCTACGAAATAGGAATTCAGAGAAAAATTAAACCAGCAGATCACATTCAATCTATGGCAGATAAAATTCAAGACACCGTGGTGACCAAGCATCCTCTAAATTCCGATAGTCTACCCTCTGGCGAAAATAGTCGCGAGAGTACCTTAAAGCGACCTTTAAATAAAAATTTCGATAAAGGTTTTAAATCTTTGGACAACAGTTTGTTGAATACGTCCAGTAGAAATCATCACACGGGCAATGATTTTGTCACTATCGGTAACTCACATACGCCAATACCGCCACCTCTACCTACTACTCCTGTGCCAACCTTCCAAGCACATAGCACTCCTATAACCAATATTTTAAATAATATTCCAATAAAGCGTCACAGTCCGGACTTGAATCTAAAATCTACTAACACGATAAACAAGAACGAAACACAATTTTATCAGTCAAACAATGAAAAATCTAATAACGGGGGATATTCCAGTAGTGAAGATTCCAGTAAAGACAAGCCAGAGTATACTTTCAATACTTTAAAGAAGAATGGTCCTGAAAACGTAACTCTTTTTAATGAAAACAATATTTCATTACAAGACGTAAACAAATCGGAATTAAAATCCGAAATTAACTTTTCTAACACTTTAAGTAAAAGAAAATTGTTCGAAAGAAATGACGCAATGAACGAGTCTAACTTTTCGGAAAATAATTTTAAAATGTTTGATAAAATCAATAATAGCGCTTCAGAAAAAAATTATGCATCGAAGAATAATAGCTTTGAAAATTCTATAGAAGATATCAAAAGCTCATTGTATCAAGAAGAACACACAAAAAAGCTACCTAATACTTTATGTGATAATACATTATACACCTACAAATCTGGTAAATGCAATGAAATCGATGGAAGTAATACAAATAATAAAAATGAAAATATTATAACAGATCACATCGAAAATAATTATACTGGCAATTCAAATTACGACATAAAAAAAAATACAGATGAAATTGTAGTAAGAAGAAGAGAAAAGAAAAACATTAGGAATGATGACGGCAGAAGAGATTCTCACATTATTGCGAGGCCTCTTAGTACAATGACTTCGGTTGATGTAGCTGATGGGCAGTATCCTGTATGTCATGTATGTGACAAGGCTATAACCAGGTACAATACAATCAGTATCTTCCTTACAACATTCAATTTACAAGAGTAAGATAAGTTATGCATGATACGCATGCCGTGTTGCTTTGTTTTAAAACAATAACGCTTTCGTTTATTAATATTAAACCATTGAGTAATCATTTACTGTTTACTAGAGCAGTTATGCCCTACGGATACGCCGATGATTCAGTTGACAAAAATATAGATTATTGCATATAACAGGATTTCTACGATTTCTTCAGTGATTCGTTCAGACTTTTAGTAAAGTAATATTACCCTAGTCGAGTACTCAGCTACGTATCTTGATAAACAAACGCAACAACCTTGTCCGCACTACGTAGTATATTATTACTCTTGAGTTATTAAGAATTTTATAAGAGATATCAGATTGTTTTCATACAATAAGATGCTAAAAGAAATAATTTACTTTAGGGGGCCGTTTATTACTGCGTTGGGGCGAATTTGGTGCCCCGAGCATTTCATCTGCGTGAACGCCACTTGCAGACGCCAACTGCAAGACATTGGATTTGTTGAGGAAAATGGACAGCTGTATTGCGAGTATTGCTTTGAGCAATACATCGCTCCGGCGTGTGACAAGTGCCATGCTAAGATTAAAGGAGTAAGTGAAAGTCGCCACTTGCAGTTGTACTGCGATATAAAAATATATGTGGAAAAATTCTAAATACTTGTATCAATTTCAGGATTGCTTAAACGCAATAGGCAAACACTTCCATCCAGAATGTTTCAGCTGTGTTTACTGTGGGAAGTTATTTGGGAACAATCCGTTCTTCTTAGAGGATGGATTGCCATATTGTGAAGCAGGTAACTCATATCTTGACAATATACTAGGCAAATGTTTATATGAAAATCGCAGATATCTATAAAATATATAAAAACAAAAGACTTAGTGAAAGCATAGATTTATATGGAAAGTTAGTATCCGTAAAAAACATTAAATATGTCAGTATAGTAGTGTAGTGTGTATTATAAATGCGAAAGTTTCGATGGATGCTTGTGACTCGGTCACGTCAGAACGGATCTGGATGAAATTTAGCACCGAGATAGATTATAGTCTGGAAAAGCGCTCAATGTGATATTCTAGACTATAATTACTTTTACTCCCAGAAAAATGTACGGTTTCCGTCGGATAGATTTCATCTTGTTTTGCACAGCGCAAGAGATTGACATGTTTTTTGCATAGTAGTAGTTGGTGGGGTCAGAGAATAAGGCATACAGATCTAAATTTCCTTGCGAACCTTTTTTTCACGACCTTCCTGGCGCAGCGGTTAGCGCTATGGTTTAAAGTTGGAGGACCTGGGTTCAATTCCCGACGTGGACAACTTGGGAATTTAAAACTTTTCTGAATTTTCTCTGGTCTAGTCTGCTTCAGACAGAGGAATAGATGGAAAAGGATGGAGGACTATGCCCAAAAATGGGCATTCCAATTGACGTTAAATACCTAGTATTGACATACAACCATTTTATAAATGACAAGGTAAAATAACAAAAGTAATGAACTTAGTAAATGATTGTACAATTTTGACATACGCACATTGATTGAAATTACAATGAATCAATTTAGTAATTACTTATACTTACGTACGACTGAAAAATTTAAAATGTTTTATAGTTGGAAATAAAGGCTGTATAATTATTATTATTATTAGTCTGCTGTCGCCGTAGCTAGTTACCATCCTACCGACAAAAACGTGCTGCTAAGCGATTTAGCGTTCCGGTACGATGTCGTGTAGAAACCGATAATAGGTAACGCACCCTAAAAGGTCAGCCCGCTACCATCTAGACTGCATCATCACTTGCTACCAGCTGATATTGCAGTCAAAGGTTAACTTGAAGTAGAGTAAAAAAGTAACTAGTACGTAAATATATCAGAAATGACTTAGAAGCATTTTTCAGACTGGAACGAGCTATTCACAACAAAATGTTTCGCATGCGGGTTCCCCGTGGAGGCGGGCGACAGGTGGGTCGAGGCGCTCAACAATAACTACCACAGTCAGTGCTTCAACTGCACGGTGCGTATGATGCGACTTGCGAGCCTTAATTCAATACATACCAAAGTACACCCTTGGACTAGGTTCAGATTGTCACGCGTATAGAGATTCAGAATACTAAAAAATAGTTGAGCAAGACCATTTGGAAAGGGGAACTACGACACCATTTAAAAAAACTATCGCTCTACTGTAACTTATTTCTTATTTCATAAAAAATAAAAATAAAGTAAATTAACATAAGATTGTCAACCCTACTGGATGTAGTTAGGTCATTTGTAAAGGGGGTCTAAGACAGACTGCTTATAAATAGTATCACTAACACAAGATTCGAAATAATTATGATTTCAAGTAGAATATTTTGTATTTAAAAAAAAACTCGTTATAAAAAACATAACTAATGCTGTATTTGAAATAGTTATAATTTCAGGTAGCGTATTTCGTTTAAAAAAAAAATGACAACCTTATTGGATGTAGGAAAGGTTATCTGTAATGGGGGTCTCAGACTCCTTATGCAAAGTATCACTAATACTCGGTGCTGAGAAATTATTATACAATTTTTTTCTTAATTTGTAACCTAACAATAAAATTGGATGTAGCTATGCTTGCTATGAGAAGAACTCATTATTAGCTGTATAAAATGAAGTTATTTTGTAACTTTACAACGCATTTCCCTACAGGTTTTAGTGTGCGTGTTAACGGTGTGTAACTATAAACTATGTTAGGGTTGTCTCCGCGTATTGTTTTATGAAAGCTTTGTCAGTTAATTTTTTTTAAAGTTTATCTTATCATAAATACTTTATGCAATTATAACCCCATCGTCGGCATTTACATACAACCTTTCCAACTAGTCTTGTATCTGGTGATTGCATGAGATCCGGCGACGGCTAGCAATTTAATAGAGTGCCTAGTTATTCGAACGCGCGAAAGTTAACTACGATTTCTTTAGAATCGAAACACTACCATCTAGTTAATTTACCGGCAAACAGTAGTCTCTAAATGGCGCTCCAATATGCCAAGAAAACGTAGATATTAAATCTCACACAAGGCTAGCACTGGGCACTCTGTTGCATTGACAATATGAATCTCTATACTCGTAGTAAATGAACGCTGCACGACTTTCTATACCTAGCCTTGGTCAATCACACATAATAAATAATTAAATTGTTACAGATGAACATTAATAAGATAATCTTAACTTAAAAATCAACATAAAATAGTCAAAACGGAGAAAACAATGATTTTATTGCAACAATTTTATAATAATTAAACAAGTATCGATAAATCCACTTCCCGTGTCTCTAACGTCCGAATGAACATAATTTTCATTCCATTACAAAAGGATTTTATAATACTTTCAGTTACACAGTTTCACTGTTCAAAAGCCAAATAGTTCATACGCACCCAACATCCCACAAGCCGCGAATCTTGTAATTTACATCGTAAATTCTATAAGCCAGCAATCGCAGTCAAAGCTCGTCATACGCCGCCACATTGTGTTTCCCAAATTAACATGTGTGTTTTCCAATATACTTACTTAATTAATCATAATTGTACAAATTGTATATCGTTTTCAACACCCACCTCCCAGAAACTTCGGGAAGGCAAAATTTTTAGTAGATGTAGTTGAAGCAATATAAGTAGAATTAGAGATGCTTGTTTTTTGTTAAAATTATGACAAACCACTTTTTTTAGAATTTATTGTTTTGGCTATTTTATGTATTGTGTACCATTAATAAGTGTATAATATTAATTTAGAACTATAAATATTAAATTGCTAGTCATTTGACCTTGCACTCAAATAATTTTATAATAGGTAAACCTTTACATAAGTTACTACAACTTTTCCTACAAATGACTAACAAAAAAAGCCTGTAATATTACTTTTATGACGTTATCATACCGTACGAAACATATCACAATATTTATGTACTTTGATATGAATAGTTTTTAATATTTTAGTTCATTTATTCTAGTAAGATTTCTTTGAAACTTTCGCAGAAAGTATGATACCAATTTAATGTTGACTGTTATAGGTGTGCAAAAAGAATCTCGAAGGACAGAGTTTCTTCGCCAAGGGAGGACGACCTTTCTGCAAGATACACGCCCGCTAGAACTCCTCAGCCATTAATTTATAATTCTGACACTGTTTACTCGACGACTACTTTCCGTCCCGTCTCTATCTCTCCGTACTCGATTCCAGCGACTGATACTCCAACACCACAGCGTACGAGGAAATTAGAAACGCCACTCCACTTCGATGGAGGGCTGTTTTCTGATATACGGAGTACAGACGGCAAGTTACTTAGCAAGGTAACCGTAGACCGCGTACACAGCTCGACGCGTCACGAAATCACCGATGACCCGCACGTTTCAGAAACCATCGACACTCACGGCAACAAGGACTACATCGACGACATTATAAAAACTGAGACTATAACAAACGAAGATGTCATCAAAGTCAAGTTTACACCAGTGCCCTTCGAATTTGACTCTGTATTGCAAAGGCCAATACCATTCTCTCCAGTCAAATATCTCAAAGATGATTTCGAAGACTTGCAGAGTTACAAAATTGTTAACTCTTTGTTCAAAGATAAGTTCTTGAGTCCGAATGATTTGGGCTATACAGATAAGTGTACTGAAAGTGCAAAACACAGTCCGGTGATGAGAGGGCATAGTCCTCTGGCAAACTTAATAATTTCAGAGCATTTAACTAAGATAGATGGTTACTTGCAAGAAAGTCTAAACTTGTGTTCAGAATCTCAAGAGAATAAAACTATATCAACATTAATAACATCAGAGGTTGAGACGCCAAAGGCAACCCAGGAAATAAATAAGACCAAATATGATGATATTGGCATGAGTAACCAACAAAATTATGATAATAGTTTCGATAGTTACCATAAAAATGAGGATGGACACTATGATGAAACTCGAGAGAGGGACGGGAAGTCAGAAACCAAATCAAACTTATACAGTGTCCAAACCAAACATCCGGGAGTATTAAGCGCTATTTATAATATGCCGATGCATTATCATGCAGCAGTACTATGTTTTTTATTAATTGTATATAATTTTGTCTATCAATATATTAAGCAAAATTGCCATGGTAAAAATCAAAGTATAAGCTAAATAGAATGAGAATACGAAAACATTTTGTCTAAAGATTGTATTTTATAAACTAGTCAAGAAATCTTGGGTTTCAAATGATTGTTGAATCGTATTTTATTTTCCTAAACACACGTGCTAAAAAGGAAGATGTAAATAATTAAAGGTAACAAAGCCATTTTGTGTTTCTTTAATTAAGTTTATTCTAATAATTTGGTGCTTCTCATTACTATAAAAACGCTCGCAAGGATGTGATAATTCACTTCTCTAATTTTTTTATACTTTTAAGGCTTTGTACACAGCTTCCGGAATGTTTCAGTAAACTGTCACTAACATTAACATTTAACAGTAGTCATTTATTACTCCAACTAATTTAAATTTTATGGTTGGAAGTGTTTATTGGTGCACCAACTTTTATTGTATTTTGTCATAAGATTACCATCTCTTTAGGTATAAATAGATAATACTATTTTATAATATGTCAAAAAACATTTAAGTACGTCATTATTGTTGATTTATATTTTCTTTACCAATATAGGTAAATGCCTAGTGTAAAAGATACATATTTAAAGAAAAATATAATCATGTTGAAAGATTATAATCCTTATTTTCAAATAATACTATTTATTTAGAATTTAAACAATGCAATCAGTAACTATTCATAAGAACAATAAAATTATGTGAGCTTAATAAAGTATTTTATCTAAAGGACTTGTTTTATTAAATCCAGTTATTTAGTACTATAGGTCTCATTACATGTATATAAAATTAGTTATAATTTCCAAAAACCTACCTTACTATTATTGCTATTTTGATAAAGTATTTCTGTTTGTCGGATTTAAAACCAAAATTTTCAAAATTCAAAATTAATTTATTTCAAGTAGGCCTAATATAAGCACTTTTGAAACGTCAAGTCTATCTGTTTGTAGTGATTCTACCACCGGTTCGAAAGGCAGATTCTACCGAGAAGAAGCCGGCAAGAAACTTAGCAGTTGCTCTTTTCCAACATCAACAATTTACATTTTGCATTTTAACATTCATTTTTCTATCTTGCGAGAGCTGAAAGCGGAGCCGGATGCTTCCAAGCAACCTTGACATTAAAAAATTCATCAATTGTATAGTAACCTCGCTGTAATAAATGTGTATTAACAAATTCTTTAAACTTGTGCATTGGCAGGTCCAAAATCACCTTAGGAATCATATTATAAAAGCGTATACTCAATCCCACATATGATCCCTGTACCTTACGCAGACGATATGCAGATGACACTAATTTATGACCATTTCTTGTCAGTCGACTGTTTATGTCCACTTTTTGTTTATAAAGACTAATATGTTGTCTTACAAATACTATATTGTTATAAATATATTGACTGAGTCAAGCCAAGAAACTCCTTAATACTTACCTATTAGCTCTTTTTAAAGTCAAGATTTCACAATATTATCATTGAATGCTGTGCTGATGAAAGCAGATCCAATTGCTGACATTCTTCATTGTCCATAAGAAATTCGTCTTTTATTATAAAGAAGCTCCTAGATAATGAATGTGTTTTTAAGTATCCCAACCCAATCTTGTGCTGGCTTTGCATGGTTCTTATAATTTTAGATCGCAAATGTCTGCCCTTGACCAATCATAGCTTCCAAATCACCTAGCGTAGCTAAATGATTGAAGTTGTAAAAGTCAGTAGAGTAATATAATGCAATCAATCATTGAAATTATCGACACGGGCCAGGTAATTATAGCTTTTAACTATTTACGATTAGATATTTATTTACATTGAACCGTTTTAACAAAATGATGGATGGAAATGTCAACGGTTTTTGCTGTGGTGTTGTCAATGGTGTTAACGAGATCAAAGACAGAACACCCACTCCCACACTTCTCGTCTCCCTGTTACGCTACTTTATTTGCGAGATTGAACCAGAGTAAACAATCAATCCAGGCCTCGCTCATACAAGGAAACCAGTTAATAGCTTTCGATTCTTGATATTGTTTTCAAATATGGAAAGGTAACCGCAGATTTTTTAAATTTGTAACCCAAAAAAGATGTATTCCAAACCGTACTTATTAGTTGTCTTTTCCAATATTACCTAGTATATTATATAGTATAGTTTAGAAATCTGAGCAAAAAGTTTTAAGACCTATAGATGAAAGAGTCTTAAGAGAAAGAGAGCGAGAAAGGAAAATATTTATTTTAGTCAAGCAACTAGGCCACTTATGAACATTTGCAGCACCAGAAGTGCCCTTGCTGGCTTTTAAAATATAGTTTTATATTACGTACTTTGAATAAGACCATATTGTAAGTGAAGTAAAAAACACAGATGAAAGCAGGTTCCACAATTTGCGTATAGGTACACAGAGACAATGGTTGAGAAAAGTCTACCCGCCATCCAGGGGATTGGTGGTTTTTGTTTCAGCAACACATGGTACATTCAGAGACACATTGGGAACTTTTAGGTGCTGCATTAAACAATTCAATTTCCAAATTATATCTGCCTTATTGGTTTAGTTGTTAGGATGTCAAACTATGACCACAAGGTCCTGGGTCCGATTGAGCCATTATTAATCATTTTTTTCGAATAGTGTCTAAGCAGATAAGTTATTTTTTGTATTGATGCAAGCTATTTTTTACTGTAGGTGTTTTGGAAAAAAATATGGTAGATAGTAAGCCAGGCTCCACAATAAAATATTCAAATACCTCCTATTTCCTGTATTGGGTTTTTCTGTATCACACAGAGGTTAGGAAATATGTGGTGTTCTCTGCCCCGCTGGCCTTAGAGAGCAAGTTAAGCTGTTTTAGGTCACAGTAAATACTTTAATGTATTGCTAATAATAATCTTTGCCACTAATTTTCACATTGGAACAATATGGTCCTATGAGAGAGGAAGCCTATGTCCAGCAGTCAGAGTTTAATAATCAAGTTATGATCACTCTACATCCCTTTCAATTCTTTGAGGGAGCAGGCCTGTCTATTAATTAGATTGAAATTAGTAGATACAGAAATGAATAAAACCCATTTTTAACTAGTTATCAATAAATAATCAAACATTTATTGTAATATAGGTACATCCTTAGCTAACAAATTAATTTAAATCTTACTCTAAAGGTGATGATATTATACTGTTTGTTTCATCACCATCGTCACCACCTAGTAAGTATTTTGATATTCTGAAAAAGAAAATTACACTAAGTTATAATATCACAATGATTGATTACCTACATAAAGAAAATAAAATTTCATAAAAATTCATCTGTTTTAAAGCAGTGATTACCCTAGCAGTTAGGTGTTTGGCTTCACTTTATGGAGCCAAGTTCAAAGCCCAGCATGCAAATGCCCTCTAAACCCTTCTCACTGGAGGAGACTCGTGCAATCCCGTGACCCAGTAGATCATCATCATCATATCAACCCAACAATCGGACAACAAATCTGTTGTAAACAATCTCTAAACTAAACTACCTTGACAAGCCTACAAATAGTGCTATCCTATTCCACAGTGAACACAATGAAAGAGATGGTACTGCTTCTAGACATATTAATTTAATTTGTTAAGAGATTTCTGTACAATTGGTACCATTATATGGCCTAAAAGTCTGTTTGTGCCTATATTTTTAAGAAGGACACAACCTATAAATTTTTATTGAATATTGGAGACTGCCTTATTGCTTGGCCTGCCTAGATTGTTTGCCAGAATATATTTTTCTAACCTAGGATAAAAGCATTTTCAACTCCTGTGCCTTAGTACTGTACATTAGTCTATTGTCTGTTGTTCCTGGTTATATAAGTGATAACAATTTTTAAAAACCTATATACACCAAAACATACAAAGTAATAATCATTAACTGATAATCTTTACCCAAGAATTTTACTTTGCACCTAACCCACATTGGAGTATCATGGTATAATTATTGATGGATCATGCAGATGGTCCACCTGAGGGTGAGTGGAAAGCCATTGCCTAACAGAGCAGCACTTCACAGGGCATGTAAAGAGCTCATCCTGCAACATGCCGCCCTGTGTCCATAAATTGGAGGCGTAGTGGTGTAATCACACCTACAATTGATGTGCCTGTAATCATACCAGCAGCCAAACCCTTCAGACCAGAACACAGCATTTCAACAATAAGCTTAGCGGCAGAAATAAGCATGGCGATAGTACTTCCTCAGACAAGCTCTACTACTAAGAACATAATATAGATGAAATACAAATAAAATCTGTTTAATAATAAAGGGCTGTACTTTGGTAAGTGGAGACATTCATTTTATCCCTTGTCGGGGGATATCATTGTGGGATATAATTTGGTCTCTTACCCATGCTAGCTGTGCTGATGACTGTGCCCATGCACAAACTGAATAACAAAGCGTCTATTTTCTAATTTTACAATTTCATCTCAGTAAGCATTAATTTAAAACATTAATATTGTTATTTTATGTTGGAAAGCTGGTTCCAACATTGAATACTAAGACTTTGAAAAATTAACTAATTATGGACAAACTTTTCAGTAAAAATAATTTATCAAAAGTTTCATACCTCTTCCATTCAATACCCATGCCAATGAAAGTAAAAGTTAAAAATCCGTGCCATAAAACAGTAAATGTAGATTCTGGTTGCCTCTTGTGGCCGAAATTCTTGAAACCTCTAGAACTAAATGGCACTAAACACCGGGTCGCATTGAAATTCAGCATTTTTTAGAAAGTAAGAAGCAAAATAAACAGTAATAATTACATGATTACAACTGTCATGTCAATTGATTGTCACTTGACAACACCAACCCTTCTTCTTTGGCAGGTTGACAGATTCTAATGAAAGGTGCCAAAGCAAAGGTGGATAAATAGATTAGCCACTGTTGTTAGTTGAGCTGTGTAATTAAGTATTCTAACACATCCCTAAGTACTTTGAAGATAAGTTATTGTAAATTTTGAAATCAGCTATGTTCATTAGATTAAAATCTTATTATACGATTGGAGACAGAGAATAATATTCCTTGGCAGGCAGAAAAAAAAAACGCAGACTGCCACATATTATATGAAGTCTTTTGTACCTTGGCTGAGCATAACATCGAAACTAGCGTTGCTGAATATCTATACTTATAATAAAACTGCAATGGGTCAATTAATTTTTTTTTTTTAAATATCTCCAGTGTAGGTACAGAACAATGGATATATTATAAAAATTTATTTTAGAGGGTACTCTTTAACCGATACTGAACCCAAATCTGTATTTTTTTTTCTGTCGTGTCTGTCTGTCTGCATCACGCTGAAACTGCTGAATGGATTGCCCTGTACAACAGGGCGTTCTATAGAATTGCATTGCAGTGTCCGAACAATTTCAATATGCGTCTGGTCGCTAATGTTGAAAGACGTTGCTTGATGTCGAGTTCTATGATAATGGAAATATTGGTGCGAAACATAATGAACATAATTGGAGATAGGGGACCGAACCACTCAGCGGACAGCAGCGAGCCCCTCACCAAAAGCTTAACAATACTGAATACGTAAAAAGTTTCGACAGTTATGAGGACTTCAGTGCTAGGACTAAATAAAAAATATTGGAAATTTGTTTGGTTAACCTTAAGCAACGAGCAAGCTTTACGCTTGCTTTACAACCAACAATGCGATTTAATTCTTCCTTTAACGATTACTATTTACTTTATTTATTACTTTGTTAGTAATACGAGCTAAGACTGATGGATACCAAATTGTTTTTCAAAATTTCAAAGAAGGCAGACAATCCATTTATTGACTTGGATCGACGGTGCTTACCCAGCACTATCGACTAATATGTAGTGCTTCTGTTAAGCCACATAATGCAGCCATTTGTTATCCAAAATTTAAAGTATTGTAAATGAGGCGAAACTGTATGTTCTGCGGATGGGTAATATTTGAGCAACAAACGTAAACGAGGTAGGTGTAGTCAATGTAGCAGAACGCTACGTCCCGGACTTTACGCCGGCGAAGCCGCAGGGTACATCTAGTTATTAATAATATCGAGAAGCCGCATCTAAGCCTGGTTGCCACAATAAATTGTGCTAAATACTAATGGAGCTATCGAAAGTCTATCGATACTATTGGCCACAATTATAGATGAGGAATTAAATGAATTCAAACAAAACATGCATGATATGAGTCTACGAGGTAGTTCCAGTTCATTCGTAATAAACTTGGAGCGGCTCCAAAATCAAATCATAAGATTTATCTTTGCTTTGCAAATTACCCATTATTGTCAACTCAAGTGGGTAACTGTTAGTGATAAATGAAAAATTCATATTCTTACTCTACTTTATTCTCTTATCTATAGTCCTATCATGTCTTCATGTCAAAGTTTTTATTCAATAAGAAGTCCTATCTCTTCGCTTTACCTTAAAGAGAGTTTTTCCTTGTCATTCTCCTATCGGCGAATGACAACAAGCTTGACATACCCTTATCTCTCTCTCTCATCGCTATAACGAGTCACTCACTGTTTAAACTGTAACACTGTGGAACTAGCTCCCATGGGAAATTCGTCATTCCAAATTTCCATTCACCTGTTTAAACATCGCTTAAAAAAATATTACTGATCTATTCTTGAGTATTAAGTTTATAACAGCACAAAATATATATCATAAAATCTATTATAGTATATATAAATTTATATCGGTATTGTTGTAGTTATTATGTATATGTAGTATGTATGTTAATGTTAGTTTATTTTATTTTTTGTAACATACTTTATGCACCATCCATCCACTTTCAACTTCTTTTTTGGCTTCGCACGCTCAGGTTGCCTTAAAAGATCACTTTTAGTTATAAGGCCACCTTTGCACCCTAGCACTAAGTACTATTACTGTTATTATGTAGTACTGCAATTAAGTGTTTCTATTCTATTCATTACTTTGTGGAGTGGGTGAAATTATTGACCATTCTTTAGAACTATATTTATATGCCTTAATAAATTGTTGTATGATTTTATTGATTCGCTTAATTTTTTTTACATACCTAAGTGTAATAACAGTGGTAAGTGTTGATGCGGTCTAAAATAGTAGCGGGTTGACCTTTTTAGGGTGTTATTTCAGACCCATAAACCCTGATCGGTTTCTACGCTACATCGTACCGGGACACTAAATCGCTTAGACACTGCCGGAATCTCCCACCCAGACCAAAACAGAAAATAACCAGAAATTCCCAAATTGCCCCTGCCGGGAATCGAACACGGGACCTCCAATTTAAATCCACAACGCTCACCGCTGCGCACTGCGCCAAGGCGGTAGTCAATATGAAAATACGTCACGACAGTGTGGAAGGAGTGCCGCTCTGCAGGCTGATTACGTATCGTGCACAAAACACGCAATATGCTAAATCGTATTATGTATCAGCGATTACAAAGCCATAGTCAGTTTGATTTTTTCCAAAAACCGCCTAGAGGCGAGAGCTTTATACATTGATTTTAATTAAAACGTAGAGATGGCTCCAACTCTACCTTCTCTACTATTATCCCGACGAAAGAACCCTAATAAGTATATCAATTTCCGTTCTGTAGTTTGAGTCATGCGCGAATACTGACGGACCAAAATAAAAAAATTAAGGCGCTTCTTCCAATTAAAAATGTTTGTAATGTACCGGAATCTTAGTTTTATAATAATACAAGTTGCGGGCAGCTGTAGTGTTCTTTCCGATATTGCAAGAAAATTTAACCAATACAATTTGGGATAGGTACATTGAAATACTTAAATGTTTTCAGAGAACAAGAAAACTGAGCTGCAGATATTATGTTAAGTATCAAACAAATTGTGTATTTCAAATGAATTTAATTAAAATACATATTTTATAGTTTAGAGGCGGTCTTACTTTACCTTATTTCTAGGTTGTTTCTTAAATATCTATCATTCTTATGTATTACAAAAACAGCTTATGTACAAAATAATATAACATACTCTTATGTTAAATGCAAACTATTATTTACATTCTACTTTGAAGTAATAGTTACACAATGGTCAATTGAAATGGTATTAAATGCAATTAAAATAAAACTTTATTATTTTTAAAAGTTATAAAGTCCAGTACTATTTTTTTTATAGATTCTAAATTGTATTTAACCTTTCCTGTATTGATGTCAAAGTTTTTATTTCATAAGGTAAACTTTTAGAATTATTTCAATCAAAAATTAACATCTATTGCAATAAATTTCACTAAATTAGTTTTTAACAGAGCAGCTGACAATCACCAAGCCACGAAGTCAATTATTTAATAAAAAAAAAGTATATATCTACGATACATATTAGCGTAGCAATTTATAAATCTTTTATGTACCTATTTCGGTAGAATACAAGATAACATTTCTCCGAAATTAATAATAATGACAGGACAAAAATTAATGACACTAAACTGAAACTGTTAATCTTCAAACTTGATGGAATGGACACTTGTGTCGATGGCACCGCCGCGATAAGATCCTCGTTTTTTCTTAGTTTTCTCGTGTTTGAACGACTTTCCACGCGTACGTTTCAAGTCTAAGTTGGCGCGCTCACCCCACGATCCGCGTGCTCCACCCTATGGAAAAGACAGAAACCACGTCATGCAAATTTCCATCTTCTACTAATATAAAGATAGAAAAGTATGTTGTTTGTTTATTTGTTGTGCTCGAGACACTTTTTTCACACAAATTTGTCACGGAGCTTAGAGGATACCTTTCTAGCGGGAAGAAAAACAAATCTTTGTTATGAATGCATGGCTTAACAGATAAATTAATCTCGGCGAAGTTTTCATATAAATAGATATCCAGCAAATTTTGCTTCCCGCAAAGTTAACGGGGGATTTTTAAAAAGCCGAAATCCCGTGCAATATTAACACTGACCTCGTTTAGTGATTATTTAAGTTTTTTTTAATAATTTGAAACCCAATCAACTTAGCTATCAGCTTCAAATTAGTTATTTTAAGTCAATTGACATTTGTTAGTGTTTAGAGAGACTGCTTTCTTGAAAGATTTGCATCTTCAAATCTACTATCTAAAGATCTATGCTAGACTGGTGGATGCGAGCAGGTCCACCCACTTCGGAAGCCTCCCAACAGACCAGATCGGAGAAAATTCAGATATTATATTATATATTCCCAAAATGCCCTCGCCCGGAGATCGATTGTAGTCTCACTTAAAACCACGGCGGTCACTGCTGCATCATGGAGGTCCTCATATAGTTTTTTGCGTGGACGAGACACGAGTTCAAAACTTCATGAACATTTTGTATGAAATAGTTAATACAAAATATTGTGGAATCTACGCTACGGACAAGGCTTAGTCGGGCCTAGCACTTACAATTTCGCGTTTCATATAAACATTAGTACGCCTAACCAACTCGCGTCCGCCAGTTTAGAATTGTTAATCATCCCAAATAGAGCTTATCATGCAGATTTTTGCCTCAATTTATAAGTAACTGAATTGATGTCAAAGGCTAAATTAAAAGTGGACCTTGCAATATAAGTTTGGCATATTATTTCACTTAAACCTACTTTCCTCACCTTTAATCAAACACAATTTTTTTGTTTTGAGAATTGTCTCCTGCGTCAAAGCTTTTCCTATCATTAAATCCTCCCTTGTTGAATCCTCCCCTGTCACCACCCCACGAGTGTCGGTCGCCGCGTCCACCCCTATCGCCTCCTCGCCCACGGCCTCCTCTGTCTCCCCCTCGTCCTCCTCTGTCTCCCCCTCGTCCTCCCCTATCGAACCCGCCCCTGCCCCCACGCCCTCCTCTGTCGTTAAAGCCACCTCGTCCTCCTCTGTCATTATAGCCACCACGTCCTCCTCTGTCGTTAAATCCACCACGACCTCTAAAGCCTCCACCGCGCCCTCCTCTATCGTTAAAGCCCCCGCGTCCGCGATTGAATCCCCCGCGATTAAAGCCCCCACGTCCCCTGTCTTGCCATCCGCCGGAACTGTTGCCCTGATTGCCTTCATCATCTTCACCCTCTTCGTTTTCACCCTCCTGATAGAGAGAGATAATTAAAATCACCAAGACAACCCAGTGTATCAACCGTGCGACGAAAAAGTAAATGCCCGAAAGTGTAAGCCGAGACGCATCCCAAACATAGAAAATCGCGTCGTCGTTTGGCGATTACATGGAGTTGTCTTGGCTTTTGAATTTTAGGGCATTTACCTTAGCTTCAAATGAATTGTCCTTAAGTCTAGGGTCCACTTCTATCTTTTCACTAAGAACTCGCCGGAAGGGAGTCGGTTTACTGTTCTCTTCAACAGTTTTTTCATTTGGTGTAGAAACTACATTGGTACCCTAGAAGCATGTGAATATCATACAAAATGAGTATGTTTAGTGATGTATTATCACCAGTTATTTATACTTGACTACTTCATTACTACTACTACTACTAGTTGGTTAGATCCAACTAATGATAGTACTAAAATTGTATACACTATAAGATGTAAAATAAGCTAAAAGGGTCAAACTCTTAAGAAAAAATTTAAGATAATAATCTCCTAATAATACAGTACAAAATTAACTAACAGGAAATAAAATTAGATAAGAAGATGGTGTAACAAAAAAGGAGATGGTGTACATTCCCAAGAATTAGTTGGTAGACCCTCCTATACAAAAGATATTTATTGAAGTTATACTTCTTTTAGTGTGTTAGGTGACAGTGAGTAAATTTATACGATGCACACACAGTCACAAAAAACCTGAAGAAATCTATCTCAAGGTGAAAGTAAGGACATCTACGTATGTTTGTGTGAGAACAGCAACTGTATTTACAATATATATTTATAAGTAACATTTAAATAAACTTTATTAAACTAGATAATGCGTTATGATAAAACTTTTAATGTATTAAATACCTTTTTCTATTGTTAGTGTCGTTTTATCTACAAACGTAGAATAAGGCGAAAAATTTTTTTTTTTTTTTTTAAGATTTTTATCTTGTTAAAAGAATACTTCTTTGCAAAAGAAGTAAACCTTCTATCTTGTGTAAGTAAGTACACATTTTATATTATATATAGACCTGGGTGTTAAGTTAAGAATAACAGACAAATATTTAATTTAATTAAAATAGTTTAAATACCTTGACAAAGTTACTGTATGGCTTTTTGGATGGTGGTGGGCCATCTTCATCAGATGCTTTCCGCTTCTTGCCACTTTGGAAGCCATTTTGCATTGGCTGCGAAAGAAGTAAAATATGAGTGAATTTATGCTTGAAGAAAGATTACTTTTAAATAGTGAATCTCATATAGTGAATTTTGAATTATGTAAAATAGCAATTTTACCTGATCAGCTTCTTTCTTTGTCACTTTAGTTGGAGGTGATTCATCACTATCATCTTCATCACTACTGTCAGACTTCTTTTGTATTTTTACCTTTTTGCCTGTTTTAACTTCAGGCTTGACTTGAGGTTTTTTTGGTTCATCATCTGAACTGCTGTCACTGTCATCTGAGGACTCTTTTTTGGCAGCTGGCTTAGTAAGCTGCTTCATTGTTGGTTTCTTCTTGTCATCATCACTGCTATCATCACTATCCTCCGATGATGTTACTGGTTTTTTATTTACTTTGCCAACAGGTTTTACTGCAGGAGCTTGAAGTTTGGGTATAACTTTAGGTTTTTCTTCATCACTGCTATCCTCATCAGAAGAAGACTCCTGTTTTTTTCCAATGGGAACCTTAGTGGTTTTAGCAGGTGCCTCAGGCTTTGTTGCAAGCTTTTGAGCAGCTTTTGGCTGTTCATCTTCTGAGTCATCACTGTCATCGGAGGAATCTTTAGCTGGAGCCTTAGCAACTGTTTTAGTATTAGGCACTTGTTTTGGTGGTAGTTTCTGGGCAGTTTTTGAAGGTTCATCACTACTATCGCTGTCTGAGGATGATTCTTGTTTCTTGGACTTCTGTGTAGGTTTAGCTGCTGCTGTTACTTTAGGAGTGTTTGGTTTGACTTGAGGAGTGTTGGGTTTGACTTGAGGAGTATTTGATTTTACTTTAGTTTTCTCATCATCACTGTCACTATCATCTGATGAGGATTCTTTTTTCTTGGCAGGTGTTACAGGTTGTTTGATTGCAACTGCAGGTTTCTTGGGTTTCTCATCATCACTGCTATCTTCACTGTCTGATGAAGAATCAGCTTTTTTGACTGCAGGTTTTTGTTGAGGAATTTTTGCTACAGGTACATTTTTTCCTTTAATAATATTATTTTGAGGTTTAGGCTTGTTGGCATCTTCACTGCTATCTGAATCATCAGAGGAATCTTTCTTCTTGATAGTTTTTGGTACAGAGTTAATTGGCTGAGATTTGACTGGCTGCTTTGTAGGTTTTGCTGTGGCATCTTCTTCACTGTCACTATCATCTGAAGACTCTGTTTTCTTAGCTGAAGCTTTTTTATTTACCACATTATTGACCTAAAAATTAAACTTTTACTTAGCTTATAAGCAAATAATTGTTGAAATGCCTTAATATTATTTTTTAATCAGAGGTAGTGACGAAACATATAATGCTATCATTGATAATCAATCAAAATATATCATCATTTTTAATAAAGCCAAATAATACTTAAGCCAAATTAGAAAAGGAATGATGGATAACATGGCCTCCACAATGAAGGTAGTAAGGCATGTTTAAAGTAACATTTTCTGTTATACAAAATAAAACAGCCTTATTTTAGAACTTAAAAAAAATTATCACATTTAGGATATAAAATATATTTTACATCCTAAATTTATAAAATGTAACTTTATTGACATGTGGGTCATTATAGATACATCATATAAAAGTATGAGTTGTCTATTTAAATATTGGTACTTTATTGAATTCTGGTAAATATTAAATTAATATTATCAAAAATGTGGAGCCAAGCCTAATGTAATAATAGTTAAATGATGTAGGAAGACCGCTTTTTGGAACCTGGCTTCAGTATAGCTAGGTGTATTTTTTTTAAAACAATTTAAGTTATATTTACTATTCATTTTTAAGTTTTTATAATTATATACCTTTGAAGGGGTTTTTGGTTTTTCATCTTCAGAACTATCAGAATCTGAAGAGTCCTTTTTCTTGGCTGCAGGAACACTTTTGGAGTTATTCAAAGGTGTTGGTTTTTTTTGCTCTACTTCACTGTCTGAATCATCTGAACTAAAATAAATAAATAATTTATTATTTTAAATATTTAATTTCAATTAATTTATTCTTAAATAAATTACTATGACAGCTAGCAGATTTCTTTTGGTAAGAGAAACAACCTTGCTTGATCAGATTTTGAAAAACTAGGCCAGTAGCAGTTTGATGACATCCACATATAACTTCTGAAGGTAATTTTTTTCTATGAAAAGAAGAGAAACGCTGACCTAGATTTTGTTGGCCGTTTCGAAAAGATAATACTAAAGGTAGTAGGTAGTTTCAATTAATTGCTGATTTATTATAAAACCACCAGTGAATATTCCAGAGATATAAATTAAAGTGCAAGTTATCAGCAATTTAGTAATAATGGGGTTATGCAACTACCTTACCATACAAACAGTTGGAATTCACTACAATTGGACTATTATTAATCCTTAAAACTTTAGTGGCTATGCTAGTCCATAGCTTAGCCACTCAAGACTAACTTCTGTCTGGCCAATTTACTTGCTGGTACTGATTAAACACGCAAGTACAACTAGACTAATATGGTATACATACCTTTCTGCAGGCTTTTTAGCATTTTGTGGTGGCTTATTATTAATTTTCTTAACTTGTGAAATTATATCAACCAACGATGGCAAATTCTTTTGTCTAGGTTTCTGAAATAAATGTATTCATTAATTATCAAGTTCAAAAATTATTTATTCATGTAGGCTAACAAAGGCACTTGTGAAGTGAACATACAGATATTATGTTAACATAATTGCAAGGTGAACTATGTTCTCTAATTTAAACCTAAAGCTTCCAAATGTACCCAGCTCACTACAAACTTAGACAGATAAGTAAATTTTTGTTATGGTACCACCATGGTAACAAATATTTAATACTTATGTTAAGTGATAGTCAGTTATCCTCAATATTATAAAAGTATTTTTCTAGAAGCTTACATTTTATATAAACTTTAAACTTATTAAGAGATATTTACATTAGGTAATTTGTTATAAAACAATATAAAGGTTCAAGGGAACCTTGCCATCGTTGAATAATGAATTACAAATTTTATGTAGCCAAGTAAACTGCACAACAAATTATATTTTTTATGTCCAATATTCAAATTGTTACAGTTGTCCATTATCTTTTTAAAATTTGTTATATTTGGACATATACTGACGATGGACCATCAATATTTTAACTTTTTAAAATTTATCCTTAATGACTCTTACTTGAACAGCCCTTCTGTTGCAGTAGTAAAATAGAAACAATATCAACCACATTACCCCATATTAAAATGCCATAGAACTTAATGCTGTGAAATTAAATTATATACACAAGCCTAGCAGTTTTATATCTGTCTTAATCTTTTAAACTCTGTATGCTGTAGAGCTAAATCTGTTTGATAAATTATTATTAATGGCCTTCTCACACCTATTAAAATCAACACAGATTGTATTGAAATTATGGCATTGGATTGAATTTGAGCTTTGTATTGTAATATAAGACTAACTTTACAATATTCAAGTGCTAGTAGTATACAGCAATCAACTTCTTCCCAAGCAAAACAAACTCCAAATAATACTGTATTTCACATGAAATATGTCTCACATTTTAATGGCTTAATTTGAGTCAAATTAACATTAGGTGATTTGGTAAGCCCATGGAGCATTTAGTTTCACCCCTGCACCACATGTTGCTGCCTTAGATAATGTTATTTGTTAGCTTAGTTAGGTAGAGCTAATTTAAAGATTCTGTAAATGGGGTTACGTTAAGTGCTTCTACAGAGAGTTTTAAACATTATTTCTTATTAAGAAATAAATTCAAATGATTTCTATAAATCAAGTGTAAAAATGTGTACTTTTGAGATTAACCTGTTTTGTATGTATACTCTGATTTTACACACTCATGTTCTTATTCCTCTCTCTTTCCTTGGATGCAATCCAAGAGGATGATGTTCAAGGATAGAATAAAATATTGCACTAGCGTGGTGTATTTTTCTTTCCTAATAAGGCTATTTGAAAGGTTTGGTGTTTGTTGGCAACTAATATTTGTAAATTCGGGAGGCGCTATTTGTGATAATAATTTAAATTCGGGAGAAATTATTTTGGGATAAGTCCTCTAATAATTTGTTTCCGACAATGCAAGGCTTCTTTTAGTACTAAAAGTATTTATTGAATACACTTTAATTATCATACTTTGCAAAGCACGTTTAAAAAAGGAAACAAAGTTCACATTTCTCCACGAGACTTGATTAGAGCTAAAAATTCATCCACAGGCTTATCTAATTAAATGAAAGAAAGCATTGGGACTCTTGTATTATTTGTAAACTTAATTAATAGAAGTAGGTAGGACTTTAAAATAAATGAACACGTGCGACGGCCACCACTGACACACGTGGTCACTCTTTTGGTTAGTACTCACCGCTTTTGTTTTTGTTAAAAACTTGTCTGCAAGTGATTTATCTATATTTAACAGATACTGGTGGATCAATGAATTAGCCTCAGCTTGTAATTCTGGAGAAACACTCATTTTATCAGCTTTTGTCACGAAACTTGGCCGGCGAGGAAATACCACAACCGCACAGCCTCTTGCCAATAGACAAAAGAAATCTGACTAAAAATAAATGTATATTCAATGCTAAATGGTAAATGTGTTATTTCGACTGGTAACACTGTTGGTCAATAAGTTCGGTTACCAGTTTAATTAAAGTGGATAAGATTATTTATTTACTGGTCTGTTGAGAATGTAAACCGATATAAATACCACATCGGCTTATTGTATAAAATATCTCAGAAGAAATAAATACCTAATTTAAAAAGTATACTATGGATTGACTGGACCTGTTTAATTAATACATCACTCTGGTGAGAACCAGGCCATACCAGAGGAAATTCAAAAACTATAAATTCCCAAATGAATTATTCGAGTATGTTAAACCTCCCACTTATAGGCAATGGTCCCAGGTGGTGCCAGGATAGTCGACAAAAGCATCTTTAAAGCAACAAATTTCACAACTTATCATTTTCTAATTACTAAGTATAGTTAAGAAATTAAATACCTATGCAATTAGCACTTAATATCTACACTTCCCAAATCATAAACTCTTCGCCTCCCCAATGGGCGAGAGCCCACAAAAGTTTCCGTCTGCTAGGAGTTTTATCATATTTGAGGAATGATGCCACGCTATAAGGTTTCCGCAATCCATATGGGGCAAATTAGCCTGCTAAAATAAAGGCGGGGTTTTGGTGCTTAATTAATAAATTACGTTGTTACTCCATCTGAAAATGTTCATCCAAACGAGTAAGATGGAGCCACGTAATCCTATGTGTGTTCCCCACACATATTTAACCGAGTGAAATCCACAACTGGGTTTTTGTAGGGCGTTCCTTGGCTACTTTGCGGCGGCTCCAGCGGTTTGATATTGTCTGTCCACCTCGTTAGAATTATATATTATTTCTATTTTCCTTAGCCATTTGATTAAATACTCTCTTTGACCAAAATATCAGAAACTTAAGAATTTTTTGTAGAAATTCCTACCTTTATAGGTGATGAATGTGTGTTATGGTGTCCATTAATATAACCCTTATCAGGCTATAATACCTCATCAGGTTTGCTTGCTACCATATTATAATATACTAGATGTGCCCTGCGGCTTTGCCCGCGTAATTTTGGGAGGCAGCGTACTGCTACATAGTCTACACCTATAGTCATATATGAGATTTTTAGTTTTTTTCACAAACATTTTTTTATCTTACGTAATTTTTTTTTCAATGGTAAGTATACTATATTATTTCTAATACCTCCAAGAATATAAATTAAAAGTTTCATGAAGATCGGTTCAGTAGTTTTCGCGTGAAAGCGTAACAAAAAAACTTACACTCACATTTATAATATTAGTAGGGAAGGGGAAGAAAGAGTGTAGGGGTCCAACGGGTCTTCAGCTGCCGAGCGTGAGACTGCGGAGGGCGAAGGTATCAATTTTAACAGGGAAATCTGATCTGAAATTGAAATGGAAGATTTATAGGATTTAGAGGGCGCGCTTATTTCATTCGGTGGTTTGCGCCTTTTTTCAATTCACAAGCAAATCAGAGATTTATAAACCATAAAAATTATGCTGCGCACTACTTAAGAGCTTTTACAGAACACGGAAGCTTGCAGAGTTATTTAAGAATATATAACTTAAACAATTTAAGACATTTGAATAGGAAAAAATACTCGATTGAAGACATGGCTTTATTTTAACTATGAAATTAAATGTTCAAACTATACAAGTAAACAACCATATATGTAAATTCAACACTAAAGATATGGCTGTACGGCGATCTACCTTTGCCTTTTTACTACGGGAAAGAAAAATAACAAAAAAAAAGGATTTTTAAATTGTCTGTACTGCACACTACTGACTTTAGAACTAACTTTAGAATATTAAAATTCTGTGATTTTGGACAACTGTTTGAATCTGTATTCTGTATTTCTGTGTCTTAACACAGAACAAATACGCTCACTAAAATCTGAATTCTAAGCTGGCTACATATTGATGTTTTCTTTTCATTCAACGTTATAATTATACTTGGTGTGAAGACATAATAACTTAACTGGAAAACAATATTTATTTGTGGAAATAGTTATAAATGTATTTCCTTAATTTCTTCTGTTTGGAAAGATTGTCAACGAGAAAGCCATGTTTCAAGTGTTCATATTTTATGTTCTCCTTCCAGCTTCTCTTGGAAGATAAAATAATCATGATTAATTCGGTCTGATTGTTAAACACTAAAGCTTATGGTAGCCGCGCAATATTGAGTGAATCGTTTCATAATGCCGGTTCAGCAAATAAACGTGAAGAACTCTTCTGATATCGAAAGCTGGGAATGGGGCGGAGGATGTGGCAGAGAAACTGTACGCGTAGGGTCTGGGAGCAGTCAGACTTCCTGCAGCAATTCCAGCGGCGATATTTGTCGAATCTGTCATTGCGAAAGCGAAGTGCATAACCCTTTACTAGCACCCTGCTATTGTTCTGGTACGTAAAATCTCATCTGGTATATTTGAATTTGTTACATTCACTTCACTATTAAATTAAAAAGGATTCATTATTAATGTTTGCGGATTAATTCCTTCTAAATTAAGATTGGAAAGATTAATTTTTTGCCATTCATTTGTGATTTATTTTATAAACAGCTGACCATTGTTTATGTAATAATAATTAATAATTTAATGAGCATAACATGTTTATTTATATTACTAAAGCTACATTCCCTTTCATCAATTATTATTGTCTGGTATCATATTACCTAAAGGTGAAGGATAAATGAAAATAACATTAGATTATTATGCATATGACCTATAGTCCAGTCAGTGGTGTGTTTGGCCTTACGAAAGGTGGTGTAGTAATATTTTTTATGTAATGTTGTTTGAGTAAATGCTTACAACACATACAATTTTACAACACCTTTAAATCAAGATCACCCTGATCTTGATGTAAATGGGAAAGAAACAAGATTTCTCTTTATGTAATGATTAACTTTATATTAAAACAAAATGCAATACAAATTAGGGAGTCCATTCCTTCAATTTTATTAGCTTTTTGAAGCTCATATGTATGAATGTATATGGATTTTACATTTCACAGATTTGTGCCTTTTGTGGCTAGCAACTCATGCATGTGGAGCAAAAACATTATTGAATCTCACAATTCTTTGTTTACTTCTCCATACATAATATTAGTAATAATATTAAATTACATCTTATGAGCTTATGATAATATAATAAATTACAACTTTTTTATTTTTAATTTTCAATGATAATTTTTTATTGTACAATTGCTTGAACATTTTGGCTTGCTGTTATCTTTTTTTTTTAATTTAAGCCTGAATTAATGTAGCAGTTCTCCTACTGCCTAAACAGATAAAATAAACCTACCCTGAAAATATCTCTTGTTCATCTAGAATTTGAATATATCTCTGCCAATATGCACTGAGCCAGCGTGGTGGACCAGTTTTAAATCTATTTACTGAAGACAATCAGTAATGAAATCTGACACTAGAAATGTTTCTCTTGTAATAATTATATGTATTGATGCCATGGATAAGATACTTTTTTATGACACTGCTATATATTTAATTAAATAGTCATCTCTCTAGTATGTGTTACGTACATTATTTTCATATTAATAGAATTTATAATTACCACTGAAATTTTGTCCACAGGAAGCCTTAAATATGTGCACCAGAGTTGCCTTCAACAATGGCTAACAGCTTCTGAAACAAGATCGTGTGAACTATGCAAATTCAATTTTATTATGCACACAAAAATTAAACCATTCAGTGAGGTGAGTTTAAAAATGGCATTCACTTGGATGAACATCATAATGATGACTTGGTTAGTACTTAGTAGTAATGCACCATGGCTGCAATGTATCCCTAATAGATCATGATATCATGAACATGATGCATAATATCCATTTTAAAATAACTCTGATATTTAGCAAAGAAGCAAAAAGAGAAAACAATGAATATTCTGAAGAGAATGACAGTTTCCAAATTCAAATGTAAAAAGTGGCCTTGGAATATTCTGAAGAGAATGGCAGGTTCCAAATTCAAATGTAAAAAGTAAAAAGTGGGCTTAGGCAGAGCACATAGCTCAGATAACTCATGGATGTTGAAGGCAAAATTCATATTGAAAAGTTTCTCATAGACAAATATTAATAGCTCATTAGGCTGACAACAGTTTCCTTGGAACCCCAAAGTAACCTTAATATAAGCACTTGAATTAGGGTAACATTCAGTTATACTACTATCTAATACCTAGGAATACCAGTTTAACAGTGATAGAAGGTAATTAAGAATTAATACGTATATCATAAATGTGACTTCAGCACTGAAGACCGCAGATTTTATATCAAATTAGCCATTTTAACATTTAGTCTTTCTGTATTTATATTTTGTTGTGATAAAGCACATTTTAAAGATATATGCAAAATATGGTTATCATCCAATCCTTCAATAATAAATTATTGTAATTTGTACAAAGGATATTGATATTTCAACCTGGTTTTTATATGTAGAGCTCTGCTTTTGTACACTTAATTTAATTACTTATGCCATAAAACTTATGAATTTTTAAAATAATTTATATTTGAACTTCCAGTCATAAAAAAATCTTAATGTTTTATTCAAGATTTTATTGATAAAGGCATATTTATTGATCAATTCATTAAACACTTAAATAATTAATTTGTGAATTTATTATCGTCCATAATAATTTCAATCCCCAATTTTGCCTTTTGCCTCTAAACATGAATTGAGGGTTGACAACATAGCACAAGTAAAGAAATAAGACTAAGTACACATAGTTTTTATGTTTGTTTCAGTGGCGTTTATTAGAAATGTCGGGAGTGGAGAGGCGTCGGCTATGCTGTGCTGTGCTGTTTCACTGTGTGGCGGCACTCTGTGTGATGTGGTCACTGTTCGTGCTGATAGAGCGTGCAGTCGAAGAGGTCAATCGGGGGCTTATTGGTAAATAACATTTCACTTTTTAAGAACCACTTTGCCGCCGTGAAAGTTATTTAGAATAGAAAATGAAATAAGCATTTGTTTTAGAAACATTTAGGTGTGCCTTTAGATCAATGCCATTCGGGAATGAAAACTTAAAGCGATAGAATAAAAATTCTAGCGCCAATTTTTCTTGATTACTACAGTATGTAATGTATAATGACGCTCATTCTGTTGCACATAAACTCTAAACTAAACTTATAAAGTTATAATGACTCAATTAGTTTCTCTGAGAGTAACATAAACTGTTTCATAATGTTGTTTATTTAAATTGATAGCTCAATTTTTAGACCTACAGTTAAATCCTTAAAAAACAACATTGCAAAAATCACTATGTACCTTTCTTCGGACAGCAGTTGAAATCAAACCAAGGCCAACAAGATGAGATAAAGTAACTGCAAACTGTGCCCAATTCAGAAACTTTTTGAACAAGTTTTCAACCTGTCTTTATATAAAACGCATAATATACCAGCATTATTTTGCAAGAAGATGAAAGGCAACTTTTTTTTTTAATTGCACTACACATTAGCCCGTGACTGCAATCTCACTTGATGGTAAGTGACGATGCAGTCTAAGATGGTAGCGGGCTAACTTGTTAGGGAGTATGGCAGTTATATTAAACCGATACACCTAAAAGGTTTCTACGCAACATCACACCGGAACGCTAAATCGCTTAGCGGCACGTCTTTATCGGTAGGGGGGTAACTCCCACAAGACAAAAGCTACTTACTAGTTACTTCCAGAATAGTCACTGATGCGGACAGGTCTTATGTAAAAGAATTGCTGGTTAATGTAACGGAGAGACAAAGCTAAATATATTCCGAGCGATAAAAATATCTGTCTACCGAACCATTTAGTATATTTTCGGCTGAAAGTTGTATAGTGGGTTTCTTAAATTTCCGAGGTTACAGTCATTTTTGAGAAGGTTTGGGGGTTCGCAGTCCTCTGCACCCATTAATTGCCCTGGCAGGCAACAGGCAATGGCTGGTGTGACTGACGTGACACTATTGTATTCTTTACTCATATATTACTGGCATGATATCTGTGTGTTGAGTGCGAGATTTTTCATCTATTCGATCGCGTACAAGTTAACTACGATTTGTATTGCGTCGAAAGAGTGTCATCTCAGGTCCCTAGATCACACAGCACTCTGTATCGTCAGAATCGGTTGAACCAAGACAAACAATATGTTTGAAAAAACTGCGTTTTGATTCAAAAATAACCATATTAATATGAGTTTAATAAAGAATGTTGTTTTCAAATCAATCATGTCATTTTATTCGCAGACACTTAAATCTTATCTACTGTACTTGTAAGTCAGTAGGTACTTCTATAATCTATAAATATAGTTATAGATTATATACTTTTCATATCATATTTTTGTTAATTAACTAGTATAAAAACATACGATCCAAGAGCTAGTGGTAAAATTTTAAGAGGTTCTTTATCAATGCTTTTTCAAAACCAAATGCATGACGTTTTATAAATTGTATGTCCAGTTATCTGTCATCTGTGTACCAGACAGTAGAACCGTAAATCAAAACGGATGGTTCTATATCAACGCAATATTTACCGAAAACCAAATAACTTATACCCTACGCGATAAGCAGCGGCGTGCAAAGGGTTTTGACCAGTGTAGACCTCAAGCAGCAATGAAAGCAATGGAGAATCCTCCTATACGAGTTATGCAGAATTTTTACGCAAGGCAATGCTTTTGTGCATGTATGAAGCACCTAGTGAGCGAAATGCGACAGCGTGAGTTTGACTTTACGGTCAGTGAGTGCGCATACGAGCTTGATACAATTATGTATTTATTGCTCTACACTGAACTCCACAGATTCCACAGAATTAAGAACATACAGAACCCTCATTCATTCATTATTGCATACAGTGCATTATGTCCAAAAACAGTAAAAACGCCCCGCGCACGCCTTCACTTCACACCTGCGGAATGTTACTGGTTCACAATTTTTTTCCCATTTTCCCATTTTATAATAAACGTTTCGAACATTAGAGGAAGGTAAAATAGTTACAAAATAGTATGAAGTGACTATCCGCCGGTTCGCGAAATACTACTGAATTTAAGTGGTTTTTGGATGCTTCAGAATCATTCGGTGTACACGATTTATGGATGTTCTCAATTCTATGGGCGAATCATAATAATATTAAAATTATTTAATAATGTACCACATTATTTTATTATTAAATAATTTTTGTTTAAAAAAACCCAAAAAAAAAAACTATTTTACTGTACCATCTGCTCTGTTTCTGTTGAAATTATTTGTGTTTTTGTAATTTTTATGCGGATGAGAGATTGCAAAGTTTAAGGTTGTTGTACATTTATGCATTATTTCAGCGTGGCCATTCTGGACGAAGCTAGTGGTTGTGGCGGTAGGATTCACCGGCGGCGCGGTGTTCATGTACATTCAGTGCCGTCAGTACTTACATCTGTGCAACCGCTGGAGGGCCCATAACAGGTTAGCTCTACTCAAATTATAAATGCGGAAGTAGTTTACGGCCCCTGAAAAATGCACGGTTAACAGGATCTCTTACTCCTGTGAAACAGCTGGTGGGCTCGTCCATTATAAAGGCAGAATTAATGTATGGCCCGGAGAGTGACGTATGCCCGTTTTCACTAACGACGGAAAAGGTAATGCCTAAGTAACGCCAGATCAAAGGCACTAGGCATACATTTACTTTCACCAATCGATTTTCACTTGGCAACTCATGTAACCTAACTTGTCTATGATTCTTGCCACAAGTTGTGGTATTTTGTGTTTGTATAATCATATTTTTCATTTTTCGTATAGATTTAAAGTTATTAAAACGAATCTTATTTATATTTTTTTCATCTGTCCAGTGTCAATTTATGAGTTCCCTAAACTTAACGATCCGCCGAGTTGGTGTCGTAACTTTAAACATCTGATTTGATCTCACATAAGAGATCGTGAAACGTTTTTTTTTCTAGAAATCACCTAAATCATTAGGAATCCGATTAAGGATATTCCTAGGTTTAGTGAAAACTGGCATTAGGCTAGTTTTTATGTCATGAAATAGATTTAATGAATATATTTTACTTAGATCTCTAAAAAGAGGTGAAAGCCTAGTTCAGCATCCGTTATAGGGACCGGATGCGTACTACCAACTTTTCGTAGTTATGTGCGTTTTATACTATTAAATATTGCTTGCTTTAAGAGTTAGTGAACATATATATCGAAGGAAACCTGCATGCCTGAGAGTTCTCGATGAAGTTTCTTAACTCTACGTATTTCTGGCTTAAAAGAAAGCCGCAGAATTTGATACACAAGTGATATCTACAATGCAATCTTAGGTTGTCAACCTGTAATTAGGTTTATAAACCCGGTCGTATAATTATTGATAATATTTATCGACATTTCTTTTGTTTCAAGTATAAACAAGCCAAGGTTGTCAAACTTGCTAAGTGGGTCTTTAGTATTGTTTATACAATAAAAACACCCACCTTTGTAAACAGAGTTTGGAATTGTTCGTGATTCACTGAATTTTACATTGCCTTTGTTGCCTGCAGCTATCTAGCTTATTGGAATTTTCGTTAGAGATAATTTTTTTCATTCAATTGTATAGTATTCAAAATTGATACCCCAAAGGGGGTCGCCTTAGGGCCCACGAGAGACTCGACGGGGATTACGTTGGCGTGAAAGGAATATGGGGTTCCACTTAAACTTATCCGGTTTCGATAGTCATGAACAGAAAGGTTGGCTTGACTTTTGTAAAATTTTATCGCTCGTGGTGGCGAGACACACAATAAGAAAACTAGATACAATTTATTTACTCTGAAAGTATTGTTTACCAAACTTGGTTGCAAAAATGAACAAGCAAAAACAGTTTCTGTTTGTACCATAGATAAAGCACCAAAGATGGGTTGCGGTCAATTATAACAGCTTCCACCATATGCGAAGTTTCCCGCCCTTTTATTTACCGTATATATACACCTGGCATTGGCTAGTCTGTGTAAAGCCCGAAGAAAAAAAATGCGAAAGTGTTTTTGTTTGTCTTTATTTCACGCCTTTAAAGATCAACCAAACAACTTGATTTTTGGCATAGAGTTAGTTGAAAAAGCGAAGAGTGACATAGGGTACTTTTTATCCCAGCGAAACAAACTGTACCCACGGGATTTGTAAAAAAACGTTATAAACGCGGGCAGTAGCTAGTCTGCGAAGAGTAACATAGGGTACTTTTTATCCCAGCGAAACAAACTGTACCCACGGGATTTGTAAAAAACCGTTATAAACGCGGGCAGTAGCTAGTCTGCGAAGAGTAACATAGGGTACTTTTTATCCCAGCGAAACAAACTGTACCCACGGGATTTGTAAAAAACCGTTATAAACGCGGGCAGTAGCTAGTCTATATATATAAAAGAGAAAGTGTGTGGGTATGTTCCGTATAGGCTCCGAATCGGCTGGACCGATTTCAATTAAACTTTCAGGGCATCTCCGGTTTGACCTGGCGAGTAATCCTGTAAAGTTTGGTGACGATCGGAGCACTCCTATTTTTGAATTTTAGCTTGTTGGGTGTACATGGGTGTAGATAATGATCTTCACCCGCTCGAGAAGAGAATAGAACAGAATGAATACGGAGATTAATAAATGATTTAATATATTATGAGACTTAAATTAAAAATTTAATGATGTAAGTTTATTGTTTGAATAGAATAAAGCAAAATCTAGCCCGTCGAAGCGGGCTGGGTACGCTAGTATACTATAAAGAAAATGTAATGCCAGGATACTCCTCATCCAAAACGCCCCGGAGAAGATTCCGATATCGGGCTCGCCGCCGATGCGCTGCAAGCGTCGCGAGCGCAGCACGAGCGGCCAGGTGGAGGCTCGCATCGAGCAGCCGCCGCCGCCAGTCGACTACAGCGTGGAAGACGAGAGCGGCGGCTTCGAGACCTACCGCGCCAACCCGCACCGTCGCCTGTCCGCGCTGGCCGACGCGCGCCTGCGCCGAGAACGCACGCCCGCCGACGCGCGTCGCTCGTCCGACACGCGCTTGGCGCCCGCGCCGCCGCCCGACGCCGCGCCGCCGCCGCTAGAGGTATTTATTTTAATCCATTAACGGCCGACTGGCGCAGTGGGCGGCGAACCTGCTTCTGCGTCCAAGGCCGTGGGTTCGATTCCCACAACTTGGGAAATGTGTGCTGAAAATGATTGTTTTCCAGCGTCTGGGTGTTTATCCGTATATTATAAGTACTAGCTGACCCGTGCAACTTCGTTGAACAAAATCGGTTGTTACCGGAAAACACAAATAAAATTACATTTTCTAAAAATGAATCCTAGCTAGATCGAATGATCGCCCCAAAAACCCCTGTATACTAATCGTGAAAATCGTTTGAGCCGATTCCGAGATTCCAATTATATATATACAAGAATTGCTCGTTTAAATATATAAGATTTATGTGTATTATATTCATAAAAATATTCAACAGCTATCTTAGTACCCATAACACAAGCTACTAACACAAACTGCGCCAATCGGTCGTCAATTTACACGTTGTATAACGAGATACACATGTTCTATGCAAATGTGGCTCCATGTATCGTGACATCTTAAGCAGTGGGGTGCACAGGGTTTCTGACTAGGGTATGCATAAAGCAGGTACATGACATAAAATGGAAAAATTCCCCTCCAACACGAGTTATATACAATAATTTGGGTATGCAGTGCTTTTGGGCATGTATGAAGTGCACATCGCTGATCTTAAGTGGGGTGATTTTTTGTAATAGGGCGGCGTGTACCACATCAACGTGGACCCGCTGGAGGCCGACATCCGTTCGCTGCTGGCGCTGGAGGCGCGGCGCCAGGCTCGGGCCGCTCGCTCGCTTCCCAACCTGCGCGCCTCGTGCGAGAGCCTGCTGCCCGCGCCCGCCACGCCACTCGCGTCCGCGCCGCTCGCGTCCACGCCCCTCGCGCCCGCTCCGCCCGCGCCCGCGCCGCCACCCTCCTGAGGCCGCGCCGGCCTCACGCTCTACCCCGACGACACGGTTTACTAGCGAACCGGCCCGCGCCCATCGCGCTGCGGGACCTACGAGATCTCCACCAAGTTATAGTGCGGGACGCGATCGCCGACCCTTATGTGACATTCGACGCATCCGCGATGCGCTCGATTTTACGTACGAAAGGTGAAGTGGCGCGTTGAAACGATTGGACGTTTGTGGCGATCGAAAACGGAGACTGTACGAAGGAGAATTGTGCTGTGATTGAAACTTTGTCAGGTAGGAGTGACTCGGAACGCTCGACGCTGCTTTTATACTGATGCCTGTAGCTGACTTAATTGGTTCATCACCTTGAGCGTGCTCTTCTGGCTCGTGTCAAATTATCACCGCCATACATTGTGGTGGTCGTACGGAGCTAAAACTATTTAACTAATTCGAAAGATATAGTATTACAGATTACACATTTAAATATGTAGGCGATAAATGCTGTGAGATTTAATTTAATACCTAAGTGTGACAGAATAATAGTTTGGGAGTATTCAATTTGATACTAATATAATAACTACATGTTCTTTCCTTAAACAGTAATTAATAATAGAAACGTTAGTCACATTGCGAAGTAACTGTCATTTTATCAATACAATACCAGTACAGTCATATTATGTAAGGGAATCGACATGACTTTGCCGCTATTATTAGAATAATGTTAACCGTCATCATAGTTATTACTTTACATACTTGTTATATACAGATGTTCCAAAGACAAGGGGTTCTAACACTATCAGATGATACTCGTTTTATGCAGATTTCGCCTTGTTCTGAGTTATCTTATGCCACTATTTAGTTTTTCAAAAAAATAATGAATCCCTCTGACTTTGAGAATCCAGGGACCCTCATGTTTTCCTTTAGCTTACAGCCGCAAGCACCTTATACCCTTTTCGCTCATGGCCGTTGTGACCTAACTTCCTGACTTTGTCAATAAAACTGCTTTTCGACTATAGATATGCTAAGCGGTATAGCTGAGGATGCGTAAGATATTTTTATTACTGGGTACTAGATTGCAAGAAAATAAAGCTAGTTCTCTGTCCAAGAATTCACCCGTAGGTACTATTTGCGTCGTCTGTATTCGTAATTCCCTACTAATATTATAAATACGATAGTTTCTGTTTAGGACAACCCAACGAACACTTCGCATTTAAAATATCAGTAGTTATTCTAAAACTCACAATATATGTTTAGACTCAATGTTACTAGCAGACGTATTCAAATTCTGTTATCACGCTACACAAAATTATTGACTAGAACCTACTAACCCTTTTACAGTGATTATATATCCTCTATTATCTATATCAAGTATTGTCAAGCGAGCCACAACACCGAGATGACGACCACGACCAGTCTGTCAAGACTGAAACGACTAAGAAGAAGAAGATATATCCTCTTTTTTTTCAATTTTATCCTTACAACCCTTTTGCACATACTCTTGCATCCTTGACGACTAACTTTTTCAAAATTCTGCCTTATGTGTTGTTCAAAGCATCTTAAAGTTGCTTCCATACTCAGGAAACAAGAAATCAAAAAAAAATTTAAAAATCAATGAATTTATGACTGTAATAAATCCACCATACATACATTTGATGAAATTATACGTTTTGTTTAGTTCAAAAAGGCACAATATTTTTAGTCTATGATAGATCTGATTAACAGCGTGTTAGTGAAAATTGGCTTTACTTTTACACCTTTCATCACATTAAAACATTTTATTTATACAAATGATTTTATTCATTATTTTTACAAAAAAGTATGTGAACATATAATTTAATCAATATAGTAAAATAAGCAATCAAATTTATTTAGAAAATTAAGATTAAAAAAAAAATAATTGGTATCCCAAAAATTAGGCTTAATTTCTGGCAAATTGCATTTATTAGTTTTTCAAAAGTGGTTGTGTAAAATCATAAATTTGTTTGATTTTTGGCGTGTTTGCAGCCTTTTAGTTTTTATTAAGTTAATACGATTTCACTGTGGAGTATCATAATCATAAAAAATAGAATTAAATTAATTAAAGAAGTATTATTGTAAATAGCAAATCTAACTGGACATAGAAGGGTTCAATTCCCTATTCTTATTATTATAGGTAACAATATTATTATAATCTAAATAGAGACAGAAAATGTTATTAACATTATTTCTGTAAAATTTGACGAGCTTTAATTTATCTAATATGCTAAATTAGACACTGTTTTATATTGTATAGCCCAGTCAACAGAACCTTATTTTATTTTTGCTATATCTATATTTAATATGTCCAGATATGTTCCAGCAAAGCGGGACACTATTAAACCTCAAGCTAGACTATTATGTTTATAGTATGTTTGTTTATCTCTCATTTATATTGTCTTATAATGTTACATGGCAGTAATAGATACGTTTCTGCGGGTAGGTACCAAACAGGTAGGTGGTGGTCATACTTCGGGAGTTGGGAACTTCTTACAGTGTTACAATTTTAAGAAGTATCGCTTTTTTGAACCCTTGTTCAAACCTGGGCGATATATTTTGCCAGTTTAAATCTTGAGATATTATTAGAACGGGTTTAGTTAAAATATTGAAAAAAAGCAGGCGTTACGGATTCCATGATATACAATAAATAAGCTTAATTTCCTTTAATTCGAGTTAAGCAGGAGAAGCTGCTAAGAGAAAGCAATTGTTCATTGTAAAGTCAACATTTGAAGATGCCTCCGTGTCGGTTTGAAAGTGCCTAGAGTGCCTAGAACATTGCGTAAGGATTGTTCGGTTTGGAGTATAAACACTGAATAAATTATGATTTACACCGTACATATTCTCCTACTTTTCGTGGATTATAGCAAAATAACCTTAATTTGCATTGAACTTAGTTTTGGAGATCGGAATTATAATACAGAAGCTTCTAACTTTATTTTCACGTTTACGTAACGCTAACTCTTCTTTTTCTTCTCTTAGGGTCGTTTTCTGAACGTAAGCACGTCACTTGTTTAATGTCAAACTTCCCCACTGTTTTTGCTCGCTATCTAGCCTCCAAGGCTTGTTCAAGATGCCTGGCAATCCGCCCAGGTTTCCTAAGACTTCTTGGAATGTGGCTGGGGTTCTCAAAAAGACTTCAAATCAAATCAAATACTATTTATTAATTATTGTACAGTAAAGACAAAGCAATAAAACTTTACGTTGTTCTGCAACGTGTTGAACTCCAGCATCAAGTGCGTTGGTTTTGCCTGCCACCATACATGCACATACATGTTTCATGGGCCCCTGTTGTTAGATCCTCCACCTTGCTTCTGCCCAGACGATACACGGCAGTTACATGAAGGAGTGTCTAAATGTGTTGTATTCCAGTTTTCATGGAACAGTAATTACTTCCACAATATCTGCGGTTCTCGACGGATCTGACAATTCCTCCACTGATTCTCTTGTTACGAATCCGCGTTTCTATTCTCTTACGCCGTTAAGTTAAACCTCACCTAGAGTAGTAACTCTTTGTTATTCATATAAATGTTTATTTGTCGTGATTTTAAGATGAGTTAAGATGTGTTTTTCTAAAATACGCAATCAGATACGCGTCACAAATAAATATTTTCTTACGTATTATATTTGTGTGTATTGTATTGCAAACTTGACTGGGCTGTTTTCTGTATATTATAAGTATTTTATGTATATTATTTATAAAAATATTCATCAGTTATCTTAGTACCCATAACACAAGCTACGCTTACTTTGGGGCTAGATTGCGATGTGTGTATTGTCGTAGTATATTATATATTTATTTGTTTTACGAATTGCAAAAAACTAACAAATTATTTGAAATGCTCCCTTGAGTAAACAAAATACACTTTTAATGTTCCTGCTGATTAAATCCGTCCTTCACAAAAAAAAAATTCAACGCTATTCTTCCTTCAATAAACAACATAAGCTCGTCAAATCATTGTTTCTATTTAGTCATCTTATTTTACTATCAATTTATGTATTATGGTACCTACATATGCTTACTTATTTATTTAGTATTTAGTAAACAAACTCTCTCTATCCTGTTATAAATTTTGCATTTTTGTAATGAATTAAATGAGATTAGATGAATTGATGAAGTCTGCCTAAAGCTTATCGCACAGTAATAAAAGAATTGATCGCATTGAATGCTTTGATAATTTAGATCCTTTATTAATATTACAATTGCGATAGTGTGACTGCTTGTTTGTTACATATGTTCACTTTAATCACTCCACTATCAAATTCAGACACTGCCCGATATTGATAATATTTTGTATGCATTCGTTTTTGTACGAAAAAGTGGAGACTGTATTTATTGCTCTAAAAAAAAAAACCTTATTTTGCACAGCTTATAGGTTAAATTCCTATTAGAAAAATTTTGAAAGAAGATGTTTCGGATCAAGTGATATTTTTTAATATTCGAATAAATAAACGATTTCCGCAGGTATTTTTTAACGAAAACGGAACAAATGCATACGTGTAAATGGGCTACAGCTGCTAGTATTAGGACTGTTGTGTAATAATATACCGAATTTTCTTACTGAATGCTACAAGTGCTAGCACGGGAGTGTCAGCTGACCCTCGTTAGGGCAAAACACGTCAATGATCTCAAAATACGTTCAAAATCGACTAAACGTATGAGGTATACGTTTAGTCCATTTTGAATTTTAAGACATTATTGTCAACCACATGGTTTTTAGGGTGCACATATATTTCTCTGCACATGGGCCTGGTATATATTAGATTATTACTCAAAACCTAGTACTACTAACAAATATGGGCAATGATGAGCAATGTTTTGTGCGATAAGCTTTAAACAGTACAACCAAATTAAAATTAAGGAGACGTTAATTTTATTAACATTTAGTGTGATATGTTTTGGCGCTCTGAAGTAGCTACAAAAATCAACTGAAATTTTAGTGCACATGCGCGGCACGCGTTCGTAACACTAACGTCAAAGAAAAATGGAACTAACCTACTTTGTTTCAAAGTTTAAGTTCGTTCGTAAAGTAAAAAAATGTGAAGAGTTTGCGACTCTGAAAACAGTGTTATCAGGTCCATTTTACTTAACGTAGTGTTATGTACTCGAAAATGACTCGATTGCGCAAGTTCTTTTTAGTAACCGTACCTGGTACCGTTATTTGCTTACACGATTGCAATCGCAGTCGTTTTCGAGTATCGAAGCACTATAACTTCAAAGTAAAATGGACCTTATTTGTTTTTATTTTAAAGCTTAAGTTGGTTGGTCTAGTTTGTGAAATAAAAAATAGTGGTACAGAATATACGATCTTACAGGGAACTAAATTAGATCCATTTCACTTTGAAGTTGTAGTACTTAAATACTGAAAAAGGACTCAAAAAATGCGGCCACACATACAATATCATACTAAAGGGACAGAGCGGCAAACTTACGAGACGCAAGCTAGGTATAGTCTGTGATTTCATGCATAGGTTAACTTAAAACATATTCTTCAATTTTTATTTTATTAGTGTTTAATTTTTACTTTTACACCACATTACTCACACTGCTTGTATATATGTTGTGATTTCATGTACAGGTAAACTTAAAAAATATTCTTCGATTTTTATTTTATCAATGTTTAATTTTTACTTTTACATAACTTGTACTCACACTGCTTGTATATGTTAGTGCGTCACAATGAATTAGTTCCTACAGTTTTTATTGTGAATGCAATTCCTTTCCACTGTTAATTGGAAAGAGTTTTTATTTTAATTTGAAGTTCCTTTTATTAACTCTACGGTCATAATTTGGCTGCTTTCTCTATTTCGCCGTCAACATCTTAGATTTTAATAGCACTGTCAATTAAAAAAGCTGCACCTCGGAATGTAAAATAATAAGCTGTATTTTTAATTGACTGCCAAAAAAACTATTTCAATTAAGTTAGTTTTTTTTCTTTATGTTCACCGATTTCTTGTTAGTTTCTTGGCCGATTTGCGTAAAAATGCGGCAAAATGGTTCTAGTAAAGGATGGTACGGCAGTGTTTGCTTCGCGCTCGACTTGGCGGTTATTCGATATGAAATGTCTATGAATTTATTTCTTCAGGTCCCATTCTATATTTATTTATCTAGACCTAAATTAGTGTAGGTATAATTGTGAGCTAACTTGACCATTGTATAATAATTATTGAAAATACCAGTTTTCAGATGTGCACTCAAAAATTATCTTTTTTAAAGATCTATTTCCAAAGCAACAATAAAGTTAAAACATATTTTTTTGGTTGTAAACTTATTTTGAGGTCGGGCTATCATTGATTCCGTCGTTCCTTATGCCCGCCTTCAGAATGCTAGGACCAAAGTTATTTGCTTCTAAAAGCTTCATTTAGCTTTATTTTTGCATAAAATTTAAAATTCAAATATTTAAATTCCGAGGCAAGATTCCTATTTGACTAAACAAAATAACGCTCATTTGCGACTCATATGACTTAACTTAAATCCCTTTTTGTAAAATTATAGTGCTATTCTTTTCGTTTTGAAAATATTTTTAATCACAGATAAAAAATGATCTCCTGTAAAATTTAACATTTTAAAATATATAATCATTGTCGTAGTCGAGCAATATGTATCCTTGTGTCAAACGTCGTAATCAAGCAATATTTAATATTTATACTTATGTCAAACGTCGTAATCAAGCAATATTTAATATTTATACTTATGTCAAACAAATAGTTGAAAATTTGAATCCACAATTCACAGCAACAACATACCTTCCTATAAACAGTCAATATAAAATAACTTTATAACTTATCTACTGATGCTGATCTATATTCTTTGCCACTGTGACGAGGACTTTATCCCTGAATTATCGTTGGATTCTAGCCTTCTGATGCACAATAAAACGACATAACTCGTTGAATGAGTCTTATTCATTGGAAGCAAGTCAATGTTGTTATTTGTGTTAGTTATAAACCTGCGACGTGACTCAGTTACGACTAACATCCGCACGTACATAAGTGAGAGTGAAGGCTGTCTAGACTAGAGAAGTCCAAGCGGCGCGTATAGGACAACTTAAGAGTATAGTTTCCGATTCAGATTGAGATTAATTTCTTCGACTTCTACTTTTTCTAATGCCATGTTATATGGAATCACGTCACGTCTTTTCCATACTTATTCTATGTTTCATATTTGCCCAATAGACAATAAAATTTTACCTTTTATATTTTATCTGTTTTCTTTATTAACTATAGACATTTTAATTAGAATTTTGCTACAACTTTACTGTCAGTCTCTATTTTCTCTTTAGTATAATCCCATTGTCAACAATGCTGCCTTACGCTTCTCTTCCATTAATGCTTGTCCCGCTTAGTGCCGAAAAATTAAGTTAGAGGGCGCGAATGTTGTCCATTTCCGGGATAACGCCCCCAACATTTCGGGCAACTTGCCTCGTTGCAGTAGTTCGGAAGAGGCGTTTCATCTTTATTCTTACTCTGATTTTTATATTTGTTTAATATTTATTGAATCTCTTACCATTCTCATACCATTGTACTGTCTTACCTCATCGTTTCTCTATTAGCTTTAACTGTGTATATAGTTCTCTTCCCTACATGTATGAAAAAAAAATATATTCACTTATACAAACATAATCAACAAACCATTTTATCATTTTCGTTTTCGAGTTTCAATGTTGGATTTAGTCAACAACATGATTGAGCTCGGTTCATATTCGATAGTTTATTTTCTTTTGTAAGAAACAATGAACTCAACAAGCTTTTAAACTTGTCCACATCTTTTCTGCAGACAATGATATAAAGTATCACACTTATCCATTCGTAGTATATGAAACTTGTATAATACCTAGCTATGTGCGGCTTCACATACTGCTTTATCTAGACTCATTTCAGAAATTTTTTAAAAACAGTTAATAATAAATTAACTTCGACTTCAGTAGAATGTTCAGCCGTAAAACAAATTGAATTGAAACCTAATTGGTCAGCAGACGTTATTTTAATGAAATGTTATTTTTTTTAGTCTGGACCTTAAGAAATGAGTGTAGATAAAGTCATATATGATGCATGCGTTTAGTAGAAGTAGAAGCTCAAACCTTGGCCATTGGGTACTTGTCCAAGGTCTTAATTTACATCTTCGACTTCACTTTTATTCCCAAACGTTACTATGACGTCTTAAGAACCCTTGTGACCAATCACTAATCTCTTGATCAAATGCCTGATTTCGGACTTGGCTAATCGGTGCATCCGAACGGTAGCCCTATGCCATTATTGCGATTACGCAATCACGCCATCTTTCAAAATTCTGATTGGTGGAAACGCCTATTATTGATCAGGTACGTTCGTAATAACTGAAACGTCGAATAATGTTTGTGAAAAGGTACCTACGGGTCTAAGTATTTAAGAAGTGTTATCAAAATAATTTAAGTACTACAGCTATCTTAATAATTTAGATACAACAGTGTGTTATAGACAATACAATAGGAAATATTTTTATTTCTTAATGTTGTGATTTTTCTAATAGCGTGTCGTAGTAAAAGTATGGAGCTGGTGGCACATAGTTGCAATATTTTTTTCACGTGGTAGTAGACAGATGTAGACGTACGGGTTGAAAACAGTGAAGTTAAATTTACAAATTTCACTTTAAAAGTCTTTTAGTTCATGCCAATTATCTCTGACAAATTTCATCAAAAACGGTTTAGCGCATGATCCGAACATAGGTAACGAACAAACAGATACACTTTCGCATTCAATTATTAGTAACAGTTAAGATGACGATCATGAAAATCAAAAAATGGAAGATGTTTTCTTGATTTAAAATTTATTATTAGAAAAATCTGTGACAATTTTCCCTGCCAACTTATTCACGAGTTTCTTATTCTCTATTACCTTCTACTCTCGAAGGTTAATAGGAAAGGTAGTTGTGTAGCAACATTGCCACCAGCACCATAACGAACATTGTCCAAAGCATCGTAAATAATGAAATATCAACATGATAAATAAATAAAGTATCTATGGTATCATTGTATCTAATAACTAATGTTTATCTAGATAGTTGTTACAATAAACATCGCTTCTATCGTGTCTGTAGTTAGATAGATAATTAAAAAAATAGATTTGACATTGGTGCTAAATAATTCGTGAACTGCTCTAAAGTAGAGGTGTAACACAAGTCAACTATCAGAAACAGCCTGAAAAATGAATGGCGCAAGAACATTAATGAGGGATGCCGTATCTATGACGCAGCTTGGCTTGGTGTTCTTGCTCAAAAAAGGTTACGAAGGCATACCACGGGATCTTCAGATTGCGCCGAAGGGTTCAACTGCCATATTTGTATTGGCTTATTGAGCCATACAAACAAGTGCCGCTTAGACAGTGTTTGAATCGTCTCTCAAGACGTACATGCCATTGTTGTTGTTGATATACACAACGGCCCACTGTGCTATCAAAAATCGTTGCGTACAAATAGTAAGGAGATTGACATTTGGCACCCTCTAGACGGATCAATTATTGATAGTGGTCTTCCCCATTGACTACGCTTACGACAGTGGATATCTTAAATCAAATTCCAGTGCATAAATATTTAAAAAAATTGCATTCCATATTTGTATTGTAAAATTTGAAGTGGAAATATCAGATTGCCGAATTGTTGCATTGCCCGCAGAAAAGAAAGGCTGTTACATCTCTACTCCAAAGTTTTTTCCAATCGGATATATGTAGAGTTGAGGGTATCGTAAAAATTTGTGTAAATATCATTTCATGTGTATTTCTCTCTATATAAACCGAAAATATTCTTTAACAATTAAACACTATAATAATATACTTAGTTTCTTAACTCGAATAACAATATAATAATAGGTGTATCAATAACCGTCGTGTTGACAATATATAAATAGTGTAAATAATAATTATTATTGATAAATTTCTTTCGATTTTAATGCATATCTTAAATGAATTACGCTATTTAATTAATATTATTTATGATATTTTTCCTAAAAACTTATAAAACACAGAGGCCGATTTTTTCAAATAAAGAAAATTTATTTATACAAATATTACTGTAATAATATTCGGGGGCAATAACTTAAGTAAAAACATTACTAATAAAAAATATTAATTGCTAAAGTTATATTCCCCAAAAATGATCTCGCTTTAGACAATCTTTATTTGTGCATGAAAAAATAATATAATTATTAATATCTAAGATCGCCATATTCATGTAGTATATTATTGGTCGCGTTTTTAACTTCTTACGTCTATCGGTTTATAATGCATACGCCTGTTTGGATAGTTTATTTCAATACAACCATAATAACATGAAAAATATAAAAAAATCTATGTTCGAACTTCTATGTAATAAAATATATTCTGCGTAATTAAAATCTACGTATTAAAAGCCCCCCAATAATTTATATTAATTTGATAGATTAAACAACACTGGATAGTAACGACTCGACGTTGTTAAGGGCCAAGTGATAAATTTATTAATTAATTGCATTATGCGTGATAAAGCAAACCAGGCAATTTGATTAATAAAAATGAACAAACTTCATTATTAATCAATATTTACATTTTAAATAATATAAAAAGGTTCACGTTCGCTTTTTCTAATAACCTTAATTTAAGGGGCATATGTGGCAGTTATTTCGTTCACAAATCTTTAAACCAAACACTATTGGCAGGTCTACAGCATTGTGAAAAGGAAGACCCATATTTTTACAGCAATTTAGTCAAAGTTAAGAGATTTGTGTCGCTAGTGTTAACACAATTATTCATTTTGCCCGAGCATTATTGTGATGCACATTTAATCAATAGCTATAACATTGTAATACAGGTTGAATTTCAGATGCAATATATTATAGCTGTGCTTACCCATGAATATATTGTATTTCATGAAGTTAAAGCCACTTACAATTGTTTGTAGAAGGTAAGTTGTTTACAAGTAGAATTTAAACTGATACCTAACATATTCTTGGTTTTTTGAAATTCCATTACTTTTGTTATGTATGTTTGAAAAACTATGATGTATTTTTGAGACATTCTTCCTAAATACAGGGTTAAATAAAACATACAAGAAAGCTCTCGGCCTTGTAGTTCCTTTTATCAAAACAACTTTTGTTTTACGACTTATAACATTCAGTATCAATTTATTTCGTACAAAAAAAAATTAAAAAATAATGTTATTTCTGTAAAGTGACATTACACTGTGAAACCAAATACATACATGTGATACGACAACGTCGCGTAGTCGATCAGTGACCGAACGATAGAGTCGTGGTTCGCGTGCTTTAGCCGAATATTTAAGAGCTTTCTGGTATTTTTTTTGTTTAACCCTGTATATATCGGTTCGGGTAGCTGCCATACTGCCACAAATTCATCTTGTTTATTAAATGTATTCTGCGTTACATATCAAGGCGTGTTTTGGAATTGTAAATTAAAATAATGTTTTAGTGTGTGTTGCTATGCGTCCGTCTGCACTGACGATTAGTCGCCGGCGACCCATGTCGTTTGAGCGACTCGTGCAACCTTTATATTGTGACTGGTTACTATCGCCTGCAACTTACGGTCATTATCTATATTCGATCTATCCGTAATGTAGGGGTTTTTTTACGTAGCGACGTTGTGAGTAGCAAAAAATATCAATTTTTTAAAAAATACCTATGTTGTTTAGCAAATTAATCAACATATTACAGATAGATTGAATATAGAAAACGGACGTAACTCAACTGAGTACCAAGTGTAAGATATTTTTAAACGACTTTTATGGTATCGAAACAGTGCCATCCTGTGACAGTACTGTCTGATGGCGCTGTTTCGATACCATAGACTAACTTAAACACTACCGAATAAGTAAACAAAGGTAAAACATCTCACACTTGGCACTCTGTAAGCAATAGGCGTAGGAAATGGCTGTCTTGTGCTATGAGAAGCAATTGTGTTTACTGAACGTTCAAATATTGTAGTTAGTGCCTTATTTAACATTTAGATTGTGATTCGTTACGTCAATATTATTAACGCTTATTATATATTTTTAATAGGTTCCGCAGGAGTGGGCCCCTCATGTCTGTATATTGTGATATAAGTTGATAAGTGTTTTTCTTTTGCTCAAAATTTGATTTCACCCTTTTAATCTGTGTACTTATCGTTCATGAAATTTGTAAGACTGTATTTTATTTTGTTATGTAAAATTGTTAATTCCATGAATATATAGTTATTTTGAGATTTTAGTCTATTTATTTAATGTTAATTTATTTAATATAAATCCGGGCTCTGATTCCATCCATTATAGGTAATCTAACACACTTCGAATTACACTATATTATACAGTAGATCTAACATTTTTTGTCCATAAAAGGTGTTAAAAATTCCGCACAGAAATGCGTTCTGTTCAAGTTGACAATTATAAACAGTGCGTTATTTTTTGCTATGCAATAATATCTGCATTACATGATACTACAGCTCTGGGGTGCGCCAAATATGTACAAATCCTTGAAAGATTCCAAGAAAAAGGGCTAAGGTAAATATTTGAAAATTCAATAAAAAAATAAAGTTATTCAAATATATAGGAAAAACAGCACACAGCTTTTAGGAAAAAACTCACCGAATTTTTATCGGTGAGTTTTGTCAAATTAAGTTTACACGACGCTTTTTCAACGCTATGTGCACTTGTAATTGACGTGCATGTCAGTCCATGTTTGTGTGTGTGTGCTATGTTTAAAAACGTGTAATATGCATGTTGTTAGTGCTCTTAATAAATAAATAATTATAATATCAGGCTTTCCTGAATTGTCCATGAAGGAGATATTTAAATATCTACAAGAAAAAAAGTTTTGCAAAGGCTTGTAAGGTGTAAGGTATGTACAATTAAAGTAAATAAAACAATTTTTATTAAATAAAAATAAATAATTTATTTAAAAATTGATCGAATCTCATTCTCGTATGCACGACCTGAGCTCGGGTCGAAGTGACTAGACTGTACACTCAACATCTCTTATATCCATAATGTATACGTAATATTTCTGTACAAACAGATAATAATTAATACTTAGTAATAATAGTTACTTCGCTACTTATCGTATAATAAATAATATCGCTAATACTCGAGTATTAGAAAATCCACCGAAAAATAACATCACACAGTTTAAGGAGCATTAGGATGCAACTCAATCAGAGATGTGCGAGGGTGTAAAGCGAAGGGGTGTGTGTGCAACCCACCAATAGGATCGCTTGGTTTACGTAGCTTATCTCATCCACCAATCCAGTACTAATAAGCTATGAAAATTAAGGGAGCGGATCCAGTTTTCGAGTTGGGGGGGGGGGGGGGGGGTGGTCATAATAATGATAATTTCAAACAAAGAGGTCTTACAGGCTTTAATTCGACCGAGCCTAATTAGCTCTTGAATATAATCTTACGCAGATGACACAGTATAAATGAAGTAGCGGCCTAAACTTTTAAGGTTTTAGCAGTTTTATTAAATCTGCGTCTACCACAAAAATTCACAATGAAGGATATGGGGCATCATAACTTTAATAATTATAGTACTAAGTATATGATATAGTCGTATTGGGCGATCCTTGGTAAGTTTAAAAAAAAAAAATCAAAAGCAAAAAAATTAAAGTACATTGAAACAAGCTAAATTGACTGCGATTTGACCCCCAATGACACTCTCCCTGGATCCGCCCTTGAACTTATTAGTGGTATTTACAGACACCACTCACCTTGCTTAGTCGCACATCTCTGATGGAGCCCTAAATTTGTTAGTTTTTTCATACACTAACCCCACATATCTTGGTAGGTGCGTTACCGCTTTAAATACGAAGTAAAAGATCAGTCAAAGATGGTAACGCTTCTGTAAGGCCGCCACTTAAGTTATTAATAATACTCGCATATTATTAACACTTTGCAAGGTCGTCCAACTTTGTTATAAATATTTTATTGACTATAAGTGCCTATGCACACGACGGCTTTTTTAAACGCTGACTACTATAAGAACATTGTATTCTAGAAGATGTGAGAGTTCCAAAAGCAATACAGCTGTAGTTTAAATACCTTTGCCTATATTCATATAAAATACACAATAAATATTTTTTTAATTAACGTTACTGATGTTAAGTGATAATACTGCGAACGCAGGGTGCGTTATAAGGTGTCGATTCATTTTTTTAATCGATATTATTTGTTAATGTTGCGTTTAAGAACTGAGGATTGACGATATGAATAGTCGCGTGATTGCATAAGAAATCGTCGCTGTATCGTATTTCGTATGAGTTTAATAGTTAGTTGCGTGGTCGTGCGCTTTTGAAACGCATCGTCTGCGCGTAGAAAAGGTATCGTGTGCGTAGGTTTTAAGGTCGCGCGTAGTAAGTTCTAGAACTCCGTGTTGCCCAGCACGTTGTACATGAGGCGCTTGAACGAGTTGGATTGTTGGATGTGCTCTTCCTGTAACGAGTTCACCTGCAAACAGGTTTATTACTTTATTATACATTCATGTTTCTGACCCTTTGCTTGGTGATATTATTGGGTTGTGGGTACTAACTGCGACTTTGCTAACTTTCCTTTTGTTTCAATACCAGTTACATAGTGCACCATCTTACATAGTGGTAATTGATGATGCAGTCTTAAGATGGTAGCGTGTTTAGGGTTTGGCATTTTATAAAAGGCATACTCCTAATCAGTTTGTGCGGCAAGTTTCGTACCAGAACGCTAAATCGCTTGGCAGCGTGTTTTTCGGTAGGATGGTAACTAGTCGCGGCCGAAGTCTCCAGACCAGACTGGAGAAAAATCAGAAAATTTAAATTCTCATAAGATCCAATCCTGTACCACCTCCTGAGCCACCAAAGAGGTCGACTTTCAATCGATATCGTTCTATGTTCGGAACTAAATAGATATCGATAATAATATATAATATATCTAATATATACTATTTAGTTCTGAACATAGAACGATATGTCTAGTTTATTAAACTAGTTTCCACCGGATACTATGCTAGGAATAATAAAAGATACAAGTGGTGATATGCTAACTGATATAGCTTAAACAGACTCGTCATGGGCCCAGAAGTCGGGCGAGCGAGACGTTTCGACGTTTCGCTCTTAACTTACTGGAATAGCAACCGTGCACTGGATGACAGCGATGGAAGACCTAAGTCTACCTAAGAGATAAGTAGATGGAGACGTGAAATGAGTCGCTTTGAGGAATTCTTCACATAAACATTTGCCTGTATCACGTAGGTATATAGACAGATTTTTGCTTAAGACTTAATAAGACTTTTACTTTTAGCTTTATGACTGAATCCCCACAATTAACATCACAATTAGTTTGTATGATATTTTACTTACGAAGGTAGTTTGTTTTCCTTTAGGTGCCTCAGGCTGTTTTGGAGGTGGCGCTGGTTTCTAGGATGCAGGAAAAAATATCTTTATCGATATAAATAAGAAGCTTGAATAATTTGTGGGTTAGTAATTTTATTACGTTTGATATGAGCTAACATAATTTAAAAATAAAGTCTATGTTATTACTAGGTATACCCGTTATAATCTAAATGAAAATAAATTGTAGAAGCGTCTCAGTTTTTCGTAGGTGTCTTTTTTATATTCATATTTTTTTAAATTTTCTGAGTGTAATACTTATAGAATAAATATATCTATATATTAAATTTTTCTTTATATAAACCGACATATATTTCTTAAATATTGTAACAAAGAGTGGTGTTTATCTGGTAGATATACATCAGTGTGCTGTGTCGTGCATACCTTGCCGGCGGGCACCGTGAAGACCTTGGTCTGAGCTGGCTCGGCGACCTCGTGTGCTTGCTCGGTGGCGCCCTCCTGCAGCGCGCGGTAGGTCTCGGACTTGGCGGGGTCGTACAGCACCGTGGGCCTGTGGCTGCGGGCCGCGGGCGGTGGGGCGGGAGTTAGTATTTAGTCGGTTAGCGGGCGCAACGCATAAAAGAGAACGATTAGACTCGTCGCGGGGCCGAGGAGGGAGTTAGTGCGCGGGCGCGGAATTTAGTTTTTGTTTTTCAGGAAGGAGAGGTCAATAAAAATACTAACATTAATTGTGTAGAAATAGGCTCTTAAAGTTAAGATTATTGACAGTATAATATAAATCTAGAATTACTTCCTACAGCTACAAGTGTCGCCATGCTTCGCGGGTGGTGATTGCGGGAATGGCGCATGAAATGTAATATGCACGACGCAACGGTCGATTTTTGTAAAGTTTTAGTTGGCAACGTCGACGCGAAGCCGTGTACGATAGATCGATAGAAGTTCGAAAGAGTCGAGAAGATAGCAAAGTAAAAATAAAGAAGCATTAATGCGTCATGTGAGAGATGGGCGTCGACGGTTGTTTTGGCGTTTCTAGTAAAACACTTGCCTCTTGAGAACGTGCGGCCGTCCGTAATGGCCGTTAGAGCTACGCAAGCAAACAAATATTTTATTAAATCACATGTTGCTATGTTAAGTAATGGGGACAAGACTAACGGACTAATGGAATTATTTATATTTCTGAAATATGCATCAATAATCCTGAAATGCAAGTGATGTAACTATAAAATCTTATCTAATCTGAGTATTAAATTAATAATTTTAGTGGTAGAAATGCATTCATAATTATGCTGCAGTAACCACAATTATATGACTTGATGTATCGGACTCAAATCTAGTGTATTTCTATAGTAAATTTATGAGTAGGTATTTTCGTTTGGCAAGCAGCCATGATCTTGAAATTTACTTCTAACGTGAGCGTTGGTCGATTTGACCTTCGAATTTTTTCGTGTAGTGTTCTTAATTATACAAAACGAATGTGCCCGTGTGATTTTTTAAGCTTAGTCCCGAGATTTCGTACTCTTTCAGTTTTTGCTGAGAATATTCCCATTCTCAGGAAAAAATTAAATATTGCTTTGCAATATCTGTGTAGTTGAATATTTTTAAGTCCCCTTTTTTTAAATTACTCACCAACATAAATGGTATCGGTAGTAGTGCAATCTCTAAGTATCGCGGAATTTTCAACAACAAGGCACTTTTGGATTTAGAATATATTGAAAAACGGTATTTATCTTTTGAGACTGGAATTTCAAAAATGCTTTATAAAACTTACGGCATAGGCGATGACTGTTGTCTTATCGAATTGGCAATGTTTTGTTCCGAATACATGTTGATCGGGGAGTTGAATTGCTTGTGTACCACCTGAAGTAAAAATATTATTCAATAACACAGCTAAAACGAAACAAGAGAAACTGTTGTAAATAACTTAGAAGATTTGTTTTTAATTCGTTTAAAAAGAAAGCAGACTTAGGGCAATAGATAAATAAGATTTAACACATCGAAGTCTGTCTGCAGTTGAAACTTTTATTCTAAACATAGTAGGCGGAGCGCTTTTCCAGAATTTGTGCATTATATTACGAATTGTTCTGATGAAGAAAACGGTTTAAAGCATGGAAAAACTAGAAAACTATTTCAAGCCCTTCATGTCGTTAAAGAATTTTATCTAACAATAGTGCTGGCCCTTTCTTCAGGTGAAATTGAACATAATGATATCATTACTTTAAATGTAAATCGACTGGTTGCGATTTATCATTTTACATATAAATCAAGCTCGAAAGAGTTTCAAAAGTTCTAAGCAAGTCAAAAGAAAAAATAGAACTATATAATACCAGGGATATAGACTGCGCAGGTAACATCGCCGCTGCTTTACAAACTTATAAAAGTGTATGATAAAATGTTTCAACTGGAAACTGTCATCGAATCTTGCCCCGAAGATCTGTATTACTTAAAACATAATTAGTACGAATATGGAGATTTAAACTTGATCAAACGTTTGCAGCAGTAAAAAAGATTGTTATAACTTATACCACACTAATGGATAAAAAAATATGAATAACGCTTATTATTAAACAAGACAAAAGGATAATAAGTATATGAAAATAATAGATGAACTGTACACCGATGAAGAAAACAAGATGGTATATAGACACGTGAAGAAATGATTAAGGATTTACTGAAATTTTTAAAGACTAAAAACAAATCTGTAGATTTTCTATTGCGTGGATAGGTAATATTTAAATTAGTAGCCTTTTTTTCAGTGAATCCTCTGAAGCGACTCTGACAAGGGAGTGTCTAGCTTCGTTATAGAAGTTTGTGCATCCATGCCAAAGCTGTTGATTTTGAAACTTTTCACAAAGTTTAATGAACCACCTTATTAGTATCTTCACCGACCACTCGCTGCAACACCGATTCAGCCACCTGAGTTTTTATCAAAAATCTATATGTTATAATTTGCAATATGAGATGTTTACTAATTACTCCATCTAGTTATTTCAGATAACTTTTTGTAAAAAAACCTGTATGGAATCTTAAATTAAAACCAAATGTGTTTGTTTTTTAAATGTTGCACTGGTAACTTTGAAATCCAGTGAAATGTTGGTGTCAAGAAATGTCCTTGATAAGTTTTAGATCTAATTCGTAGTTTCTTACAAATTTAAAAGAACTATAAATCCGAAGTAGCAGTGGCAAATCTTGGAGAATGCATTTGGCGTAGTTCTCAGCAGAAGTGAAATGATGATTAACTTTTATTTGACTGGTTCAGTAGAAAGTTGTGCTGGATAGAGTTGTTTGTACAAAAGTGTGAAACATTAACTATATGCAAGCGTGCTGAAATTGTGTGTTCAATTATTAATTTAGTTGGTAGAGAGTAAAAATAGAATCAAGAGCTTTGAAAAATGTACTCGTATAGTGGATAGTTCCGAGTTTGTGACCCCAGGGCAAATCGATCATTGTGTAAATCACAATGATTTAATGATTTAAAAGTACCGTTGCTAAAACTATCTTGTAGAAAAATTTCAGCCAATCCGATCAGCAATAGGGTAATTTAATTCGAAGCTCATGTTTCTTGGAGTCAACTGTAAAATGAGTTTGCTATTGCCAGAGAGTTACGTGTACTTACTTATGCAAGCAGACCTAATAAATGTGTACATAAACATTCATTTATTATTCTGAAAATACTGAATGTTTGGAATCTAGTCTCGGCTCGTGTAAGTGTTCTAAAAAAACAACAGTGCCTATGTATTTATAATTCGACCGTCGTTGCGTATGTAAACAACGCGAGAAAATTCAGAGAGAGATACTGGGATGTGTCGTAGAGCCTCGAGCTAACCGAACACCAGGCTAAGGTTATTATTTGGGATTCTGCTAGGACCACTCGGTTGGAAATCTCGAGTTTGATCAGTTAACACTATCATCAGCTAATAACTAAAAATTGGTATGTACGCGTCAAATCTGTCTTCAACATAAATATTGGAATACAGTCCTAATTAATTTGATCTGACTTGTTTTATTTCTTACAATTTACGGGGAACCGAGCAACCCGTCACCTGATGTTTAATGATTATCACCGCCCATAAATATCTGCCGTAAAAGAAGCCGTCGTGTTGCGAGCTAAAGCGAGGTCTACTTCGTTGCGTCTAAGCTGCGTAAGCGTTATTTGTGCTTGCGTTCTTTGTGCGAACTTTCATAAGACTCCCGCTCGAAAGCACACTACTTGTAATTTGCCGCTGGACTCAAAGTTGGACGCTACTAAGTTTGCAGGTTGAACACCTTGCTTTAATTCTGCAAATCCCGATATAAGTTGGTACACAGGTAAAAATAAATTGCTACAGCTGCAAAATTTCTGCAGCTTTAAGGAATTAGTGCACAATGATTTCGTACCTTTTGCTTCATGAGAGTGTCGCGGTAGTCGTGGTGTGGCGGCGCGCGCATGGCGGGGTTGGGGTGGTGGCGCAGATAGCTCTCCGTGGGACCAGGCTCGCGTCGCACCTTTGCGCCTGGTAGAACCAGCGGGGTTGTGCGGTACGGCTGGGAAACCACAAAACAAGCTGGTGTTATCCAGGGGTAACATCAGGGCTGCGTATAGACGTTCTTTGAAATGTAGACCATCAGCCAATTGCTCGGTGTTGGTTGAAAAAACTACATTGAAAATGACGAACGACTTGCAGACGAAATTTCAGGCGAAGTGGAGTCGGTGTAGTCGTGCTAATAAAATGCGTTGAAACCCACGCATAATATCTACTAGCACAAACTGTAACACATTTAAAAACTTCTCTTCTTCGTTCTACATTATGTTGGGTTGGCACAGCATGTCTTCTTCAAACTTGAAGACTAACTAGTTGTTTTGGTTTGCGATATTAAGTAAACCTTGCTTGGAAATGTTTTTGCTGGTGGAATGACCGTCAACTTTCGGTTCAAAGGGCTAAAGTTATAAAAGACAGTCAGCCTCACGAAGAATTCGCATGATAACATTCTGTACCCTTTTGAAGAAGTTTATCTGCGCATCAGACTTCTTGTACCTATATATACTTTTAATAACAAGGTCTTATATGTATTTTCCCACATACACAATAACTTTTTTGTAAGGGTTGAAATTCTATGCCTAAAAATGACGTTTGCTTGTGTGGTTACTGAAATTTCTATAGCTTTCTAATGATGATAAAATTACTAAAACCAGTCCAGTAGTTTATTGATTACAAACAAACAAATACTTTTTCGTAATAATATAAGAAAATATCAACCAATGACGCAGTTATATGTAGCCGTATTGTATTGCGCGGACGAATAAAGTTTGCAACAGTAAACTTTAATCGCCCGTGCGATGTGGCGCGCCGTAGCTAATTTTATAGCGAGGTTACTTCATGTGGGTTATGATTGCTGACACCATTTAGTTATATTTCTGTGATTGTTTTATTTCTCAGTAATATAGGTCGCGGTCATCTTACAAACTGCTAGGTTCTCTGCAACTTAGTCTGTGTAAAACTTCCAATAAGTAAATTTATCCTATACAAACTATAAGCTTCTTTTTTCCCTTAATATAGCCCGACCTTTGCATGGCTCACAAACATTTCTTTTTCTCTGGTCCTAAAGTTTGCAGCGTTATGTTGATGAGCAAATTCTGAGAGAGGCTACAGACAAAATACGAGTAGCTGCATTGGGAAGGACAGCGATATTATTATATTCGTACAAACACGTGGGCGATGCTTTGGAATACAGTTTTCATTCATAGTTGCAGTTATAAATATCACTATCAGAACTGTTTCCAAAGTAATTAGGTACCTTAACGTACCTACTACTTAATTATAAATATTCTTTGCGATCGGTAGATTAATTAGAGATGGAAAATAATTGGACTAATACAGGGCTATGATTATGTAAACTTTATCGAATATCGGTCACTTCTCGTCACGAATCGGTCGTAGCCTCAAATGAGGCTGAATAAGAGTGGTGCCTTATTCCTTACGATTTAGAATAGCACGTCCTAGCACGTAGCCGCCTGTATCCAAAAGCAAGAATTGTGCCAATGGGCAAACGAGGTCCGACGTTTATTTACGTCCATTCGATGTTTACATAGTCGAAGCTTTAGCCACTGACGCAATGGATTATGTAGACTGTTAGATAAAAGTCCCTGTACTTTTCCGCTGAGATTTGCATTCCCACACTAAATTATTTAACATAATAACATCTAATAATTAACATCCAGTTTGTTAATGTTCCACTACACACCACACATAGAAACAGGCATCAACCAAAATGGAGGACAGGATTCGGTTTAGCGTATTCATATTAAGAATTCAGACTCTTATGGGGTGTTTGTTTCATAGACAAAGACTTAAAATATCGTCATCATCTCAACCACTGTTAGTTTACTGCTGGGCCTAGATCTTTTAAAGGGATTTCCATTCGTTCCTGTGATTCGTATGACCTGGGGTGAGCAGTAGTACAGTAATACTGGTACTTTTACAGACCTAATTTTCATATCATCTGTCAACACCGTGGGGGCTCTACCAAGGCTGCGTTTACGAGCGAGCTATATCTACCCCGTTAATTGCTAATTCAGCTTTTTAACTTGAGCTATGTCAGTCGGGTTCTACTACGGATCTCTTCATTTCCGACTTGATCACGAAGCTCTCTTATTATGAGTAGGTATAGTTTGTTCCATCTTAATAGAAAGAAATAAATGCGGAAGCAAAAAAGCGGTGTCATAAATTAAATAGACAATTAAGAAATTAGTGATACCTAGTTAAGAGATCAAGACGAAGATAGCGCGAGATACGCGGAAACAAACTAATACGGGAAATTTATTATTTTAAAATTGGTTCAGTTGTGGGATAGTTATCTTTTTCCGGCAGCCGTTTCGCTTAGCGAAGGTAGTTAGGTATTTCGGCAAGATCTCGCGTCAGTAAACAGATTAGAGATAGGTATTAATTAAATAAAAAACTCAGATTGCGTTCTTTATTCAAAATGTCCTGCGAATATCGTTTCAGACGTAACAGGATTAGCATGTACAGAAAGTCGGCAAAAATATTGTAAACTTGTGATTGGGTTTGCTATCTTAATAATCATGAGCTTATGAGTAGATATTATAAGTCAGATATAATTTGTCGTGGCATAGGTACCTACATTTTTGGACTGTTGATTGGATAAATGAAGTATTTGCGCTACGATTCGATTAACCAAAATCTAAAGTTACGTTAGTTTATAATATTCCTTCTTTAATATTCATATGTCACTAGGTTTTATGGGGTATAGGTTAGGTTAGGCGACATATGCGACAAACTGTCTCACTTTCCTATAATTAGCTTCTCTACAACTGTCGAAAGTTTTCGTATAAATTCGATGTTAGTCTATTGTCCAACGATAGTATATATATAAACTTGAACTTATTTTTTTTCATATCTCGTCAAAAGTTAGATTAACGTTGTGAAAAATGTTCTACGGAGCTACCCATACTCGTCTATAACGGCGTTAAGAAGTAAGAAAAAATAGTTAAAGTAGAGATCAAAGTATTACTGAAAGTAGTTATTCATTATAATTTATTGAAGGTCAGTGATGAAATTCCTTTGGGTTTCTCAGAGCCGACGCGACATTGAAACTAAAATAGCAGTTACAGCTGCTTCTGCATCTAAATCAAATCAATTTGTTCGCAGTGAAAGTGGTTTATAAATATATGAAATATGAGCAATTTCTAGTAAAATTAAAATGTTATTAAATCACAAAATTCGTTTTATTAAAACATAACACATCATCATCATTTAATTTAATTAAAAAAAACCTTTTGAAACGTTCATTATTATGATGATGATGATAACAATAAAATAAACTTATTTGCGAATATGAAAACTGAATTTCTTGCTAAATGTCGAAAATTAAATCCCTGACGCATTATTACATCACAAAAATAATGCACTACACATGTGTTCAGTATCTATGCTAAAATTAGTGCAACTCTATCGTGTAAATTGTTTACCAAACTAACGCTATATCACTCATCTTAGAGATGAAATAATTAATTTATTTTCACGACACCAATAATCCATAGGTTAGGTTCACTGAGAGAAAGATTAGGTAAAGAGTTGTATCAAGACGCACCCAGTTGCCAACGACTTCTTCGTCAAGATGCTTGGGGTCCTGGTACCCGTTGGGGAAGAAGTTGGGGTTGACCGCCATCTTAGCACTTGTTAGCGCGGACGTGTCGTGGAGCGAGCGAACGCGGACTGCGTCTCCAGTCGTTCCCTCTCAGTAAACACCAATTTCTATGCATTCTATTTTGGAAATATGACGGGAAAACACGACGTGGTGTGGGCGAGAACCTCCCGAGTAGAGCCTTGCTGGACGCGCAAATATTTTAGTAGACTATTTACTATTGACTATCGCTTCAATCAATAATAAACTAGACGTGCTGTCAGTCATCACAAAGTATCAATGCATGTCAATTAGGATATCTTTAGTTTGCTACAGTGGTTTGCTAGTAATAAAAAACAATTATTGTGTCCGTGTATAAGGATCAAAAAACAAACAGGGAGAAAATTAGAAGCTAACTTCAATGTTTTTAGAAATTCAGCAGATAGACACCTTTTCTGCTAGATTTTGTACGGGATTGAGTAGGGTAGTATAGAAAGCGCTGCTTTGTCCATGAAGAATTTTAGTATATTGTTTCATTTTAGTACAGTGTTTACTGCTAATACGAATGGTTGAATAGCGGGAAGTAAATAGTTATCTATGATGTAAATATTTATGCTAAAGTACCAGTAACCAGAGGTAGTAAACATATAACATTGTTTCGATTCATGTTTCGGCTCAGCATGTTATTGTACAAAATTCTTAAGTGTCGATATGAAATTTTATAAAAAGATTGTGAGGGCATTGCCCTGAAATTTCGGAGGGTTTTATAAAAGAGCTGAAAGACTAATTCTTTTTATATTTTACTTTATTTTTAGGAGTGCTTTATTAACAACCATTTCTTACAGCAACTTACAGATCTTGCTGTTAGTGGTTGTGAGGAATGGCAAATTAAATTATTTTAGGGCGTCTGGGCCAACTTATTATTTTAACTGGTCCGGGAACACGATCTAGGGCAAGCCTGAACTGATTCAAGCTAACTGTGAGTTTATGAAAAGGAAAACGGAACTAAAGAAGTTTAACTTATTTTATGTACCTAAACCTACTTACAGTATTGTATATATGATTTACTAGCTGTACCCTGCCACGCTTCGCTGATTGACCACATTGTGATTGAATGGTCGAGAAAAATAGATAAAAACTATCCTTGATGCGTATTATATATCATGCTTAAATTTCAGCTCGATCTGGGCAGAACTTTTTGAGCTTCAGAAGCGTACACAAACGAACATAACATTTTTATATATATAGATAGACGGCCGATTGGCGCAGTGGGCAGCGACCCTGCTATCTGAGTCCAAGGCCGCGGGTTCGATTCCCACAACTGGAAAATGTTTGTGTGATGAACATGAATGTGTTTCAGTGTCTGGGTGTTTATATGTATATTATAAGTATTTTAGTATGTTAATCATACAAATATTCATCAGTCACCTTAGTACCCATAACACAAGCTACGCTTACTTTGGGACTAGATGGCGATGTGTGTATTGTCGTAATATATTTATTTATATTTTTTATATATAGATGTAGGTAAGTAATTAATTTTTTGTGGATATTTCATAAGCGAGTAAGCACATTAAATCCGATCCCTCATTACGCAGTGCCTTTACATTCAGCATTACTAAAGTCAACATGCCGTCACCGCATACTATTTTTGCGAAGTATGATTCAGCAAACGTTTAAAAGCGCGAATAGAAATTTCTAGCATCTACAATTCACATTCTATGATAGACTTCCCTAGTTAATCATTGTTCTTTAATGTATTTAGACTGTGCTAGTTAGTAGCTGTTCTTGCTTTTTTAACGCGTTGTAACTCATTAATAACATAACGAAATAAAGTATTTTTGGCACTTTGCCAGACTTGTAAACCCTCATTTTGGTGTAAAAGTATTTGAGTAACCTATTTTGTCATATAGTTTATACAGAATTGTACAGTATTACAATTTATTTTAAGCCGTGGCTATAAACACTTTTGTTTTTGTCGACCAGAAAATTAAATGAATTCTGTCTTAACAGTATTTCGTAATAACTCTCAGACATCACATATGAATTTGTAGAATGTTCGTGAATATAATTATAACTAACTAACTTAATTCTTCCATTAAGGGTTAAATAATGAACACATTGTTATTCCAAGGTTGAATTAGAACATGCTTTATTTATAGTTTTACAATAATGAAGCTTCAAACAATATTTTAAGAATCCTTTATGGTTTTAAACTAAGATTTTCGTGGTTAACCAACATTTCTTAAGTGTAGTTCAACGGGTACATACCACGATAATATTTTGGATTTGTCGATATCTCGACCCAGTTGCATGGATCGTGGTCACGACGGGACTGCGTAGTTACGAGATGTCAAATTGGATGAAATTTTGGTGCTTCCGAATTTCAATAAAAATTTCAATCGCGAGGACGGTCTTCAATTAGCAAATGTGTGGAACCCAGTGGTAGAATTATGCAAACCAAGAAAGCATCGTACAGCATCTTAATTTAAAAGGGACGTTGTCAGTGTAGTGTGCCGAACAGTTCGTGAAATGCCGACAAAAAGAACACGAAAGCGGGTAGTCAGATTCTGCCCGTGACATCCAACTTGACATCTCGTACCTACGCAGTCCCGTCGTGACCACGATCCATGCAACTGGGTCGAGATATCGACAAATCCAAAATATTATCGTGGTATGTACCCGTTGAACTATACTTAAGAAATCCTTTATGGATTCGACTCCTGAAATAGCAAGGCACATGTTTTGTCTGTTCTGAGGGAAGTAAATTCAAATTCAAAATTCATTTATTTCAAGTAGGCCTAATAAAAGCACTTTTGAAACGTCAAGTCTGTTTGTTTGTAGTGATTTTACCAACGGTTCGGAAGGCAGATTCTACCGAGAAGAAGCCGGCAATTAACCATAATTGTACTCTCTTGATATGTATTTATATCTCTGTAACTACTTATTTTCCTTTGGTGTACAATAAAAGTGTATTCATTCATTCATTCATTCATAATTATCATCATCATCAGCCTCTTTCTGTTCCATCGCAGGGCTCACACCTTCTCCCTTGTAGAAATGGGGGGATTCGGAGCGTAGAGGGTCTACGAGGGTCACGCTGCTACACATTTTACTTTTCGGAGCGACAATTTTCTCAAACGACGACTTCCCTGGCGCAACGGTGAGCGCTGTAAATTGCAAAATAGGAAGTCCCGAGTTCTATTCCTGACAGAGGCAATTTGGGAATTAATAATTTCTAATTTTTCTCTGGTCTGGTCTGGTGGGAGATTATGGCCGTGGCTAGTTACCACCCTACCGACAAAAACGTGCCGCAAAACTATTTAGTGTTCTGGTGCGATGGCGCGTCGAAACCGACTAGGGATATGACTATCGTACTGCCTAACAGAATGGCCCGCTACCGTCTTAGACTGCATCATCACTCACCACTGGCAGAGGCGTGCATAGAGGGTATGCACAGGGTATGCAGATGATATAAAATGAAGAAATTCTCAAGAGTTATACAAAAAACTTAAGGATAGGCATTGTAAGAGTTATAAAACCCTACCCATAAGTGTTTATAATTCGTACTGGTCATTTTTCTTCATTCTACATCATCTGCATACCCTGTGCATACCCTCTATGCACGCCACTGACCACTGGGTGAGATTGCATTCTAGGGCTAACTTTGTAGTGAAATAAAGAAAACGAATTCTCAAAGTACTGAAGGTTTCCCGATCGAAAAAGTACCGATTTTGATTTGTAGTCACGCTTGCATTCATGCTAATCAGGCCGATAAGGCAGTTATAATGAAGAAAATTGCTTGCTTCAGTTGCATCTACAGAGATATCAATTAATATACTACTGAACGCACGCTCTACCAGTGCTATTATATATTCTGATACCACCTAACTCTGATTATTAGATCCTTAAGCAAATTGCAATAATATAACCCAAAGTAGTAAAATTTAGCCCTCATTCCTTGCAATTGTAAATCGCGATTTTTGAAAACCGAATAACCGCGGACGAAGTTACGGGAGGCAGCTAGTTTTTTTTATTAAGTTGATAATTCGTATTACGCCAAGGTGATGCTCCAAATTTCAAGAGGTGCATGATATTGGAACCGTCCATCCGTATGACAGTGATAAACTGCATTTCGTGATATATTAGAATATCTGAGAAATAAATTCGGCCGATTCGCTTGGCAGGGATACAACATTTATATGCCGATTGGGCTATTGGGGTGGAGGGCGAATTAATATGATTAAAATTAGCAAATACGTAATCCATACTAATATTATGAATTGCGAAAGTGTGTCTGTCTGTTTGTTTTTTGTTGCTTTATGCTCGGCTTAACTATTGCACCAACGTTTACGAATATTGGCACTTATGGCGATTTTACTCGACTTTTATTCCAAGAAGCACCCACATACTTTCTTGTGGTAGAACCTCGTAATACTCTAAGCCCGAAATTCCTGTATCGTAGACTGTGTCCGGCAATAGGATATTTATAAAGCTGACGATTTTCGCCCTCTACGACTCTACCTACGACATAGACCTCTACAGTTCCCGTTAGCCTCTACGAAAGTGCTACAATATTATTGGCATCGTTTTTACTGAAATCTATTTTAAAAGAGGTGAAGAAGTTTATGGTAAGTTTGGAGTTTTAAGCAATGAAATATCAGTTGTGTTGCCTTCACGGTAAAAGAAAACATCGTGATGAAAACTGTATACCTGAGAGTTCTTCATAATAGTGTTCAAAGGCGTGTGAAGTCTTAACCTACATGCCTAAGAGGTCTTGATTATGTTCTCAAAGGCGTGTGTAGTGGGCCACGGCCTAAAAGATTATTTATTTATTTATTTATACTCTTTATTTGTACACCAATCAGAAAAACGAGACAAAAAAAAAGAACAAACACATGAAGAATGAAGCAGGATACAAATGGCGGCCTTATCGCTAAGTATCGATCTCTGCCAGGCAACCTTAGGATTAGGAAAACTAAAAAGGAAACGAATAGGTGGGGTACACTATTTAGTACATACATACGATTACTGCTCAATTTAAGAGGAGACCTGTGCCTTGAAAAAGAAAGCGAATGGGTGGATATTGATGAAGTAAGATTTATTACATGATTAATAATTCAGTTAAAATAATAATCTTCTGACGGCCGATTGGCGCAGTTTGCGAGGCCCTGCTTTTTGAGTCCAAGACCGTGGGTTCGATTCCCACAACTGGAAAATGTTTGTGTGATGATCATGAATGTTTTTACTGTCTGGGTTTTATATGTATTATTCATAAAAATATTCATCAGTTTTCTTAGTACGCATAACACAAGCTATGTATTTTCTTGGATTATTTATTTATTTACTTTATAATTAAATTACCTGGCTCTGGATAGATTCGTCGATGGCTTCGTCGTTGCGATTGCTGGAGGGCGAGATCAGTAGTGTTCTGTACTCGCCCTCGACTTGTTGCGGGTACTGCTGAGGATACTGTTGCGGCGGCACCGGCGTGGTTCGAGGCAGAGATTCTGGACCGCGCCATGCCGTCGTGGGAAGTGGGCTCGGTGTCCTGTTATTCAAAAATGGGATCAATCAAATTGAAAAAATAATAATTTCTTGCGGTGTAAAGTCAACATCTCTTGTGGATGCTTTGGTAAGCGACCTGGTTTTTAGTATTAAAGAAACAAGAAAAAATTTATCGTATAGGTTTGTCTTATTGTTGATCCTTACATTCTTAGTAGCATTAAAATGCGAGAGTGAGTTTTTTGCCCTTCCCTGACGAAGACGAAGAAATTAACTTGATTTGTTAATCAAGTTAATTTCTAATACTTAATCTTACATTTCTTAATCTTGAATTTTTGCATAACGATTTTTTACCGCTATTCAGCAGAGTGGCGTTATTTTCGCCACAAGTATAAGTTGGTCTCTAGTCTTCGGAGTAAGCGGTCGATAAAAGTCTTTTTTTTTAACAAATCCCGTGGGAACCGTTTGTTGTACTGGGATAAAAAGCAGCCTATGTCTCCGTCCTTTCAACTAACTCTATGCCACAATTAAAATTGATTGGTTATTGAAATTAAGGTAGGGCAAAAAATAAACATACAAACAGACTTTCGCATTTATAATTGTAATCCAGGAAAGGATTAGTGCCACTAAGCCCACCAACCCGCATTACCAACCAGCAATACCTGTGTTCTCTAGGCCTGTGGTCATCAGTGGGGCGGTAGTAGTCAACGCATGGCATGAAATGGCACCTATATGGAAGTAGATGTACCTGAACGGCGGTGGGACAGCAATCTGCGCGGGTGATCGAGCGATAGCACTAAGCTCGCCAACCCATATTGGAGGAGCGTGGTGGGTCTATGTTCTAAAACCTGTGCTATCTAGGCCTGTGCTCATCAGTGGGGCGTTAGGAGGCCACGGATGGCATTAAATGGCACTTAAATGGAAGTAGGTGTACCTGAACGGTGGTGGGACAGCATTCTGCGCGGGAGATCGAGCTGCTAACTGCGTGCGGGGACCCTCGCGGTCACCCTCCCTGCACATGCTTTACTGTTAACATGCTTGCACAAATACACAATAAATACAGGTAAGGTTCCATAACCAACTGTATTTTTTCCATACTTGATGGTTTTCAAACATATGAGTGGCCAAGTTTATGCATAATGAAGAAATACTCAATACTATCCGATGTTTTATGCTCTTCTACGTTGATGTATGATTTTTTTTTTCCACTACAGGTTACCCCTTGACTGCAATCTCACGAGGTAAGTGATGATGCAGTCTTAGGGCTAACCTGTTAGGGGTATGGCATTTATATTAAGCCAATCAGTTTCTACACGACATCGTACCGGAACGCTAAATCGGTAACGGTAATTCATCTTACAAATTGAGAAATTATAAATTCCCAAATTACCCCCGCCGGCGATCGAAACCGGGACCTTCCACTTAAAACCTCAGCGCTCACCGCTGCGCCAGGGATGTTTTAACTATAAATATATAATTGTGACGTAAGTATTTAATTATGAATTGCGCTACAAGTTACGTGAAGTTAGTATCTAACAATGCTTCCATGCAATAATGCTTATAGAACTTGATGGAATGAATACTATAAATAACCTCGATGTGGTTTACGTACATACTCGTAATACATATACCATGATCCCTAAAAATGGTCTAGATGATTTAATATCTTCTAAATACGACAACACTAAAACAGTCATGCTAAATGCAGAAATCTATATGCGAAGAAAAAAGATCCAGTAATAATAGTTTGCCGCCTCATTATTAGCAAGCTTGCACGGTTTTAGCAGCTAATAATTATAATATAGCGACACCTAGATAAGGATCTTACTCGTATAGACGATAGAAGGTGGGCGTTGGTGAACGCCCTACGAAGCTGTATGAAGTTGAACGTGGCAATGTGTACAGATGACTACTTGGTCTGGCCCTGTGGTTATACTAAAGTTTCAGATCATCATACATTGAATTTCTTCTTATTTCTTAATTAAAAACAAAAGTCAATTTACAGAATTATAACCAAGCCTAAAGGTAGAGTCTAGAGGGAGTGGAGTAGATATACATTTGTTTTCAATCACACTTTTAGTATTATCACATCACTTTTAATACGTGCTATTTTATATGCTCTTAAGATTTCTGATCCTATCTCGCTAAAAAAACCGATTGTAGTTAATTGGCTATGTATAAAATCTTATACTGCAGTTAGAATGCCGTTTACATCAAATGGCGACTTACTAAATGTTGTAACTACAGTAAATATAAATCTTTACATAAATAATCTTACCCTCGAAAATTAGAGCAACATATATGATCGAAATCAGATCAAGGTCGAATTGTAATGGCTACTGCAAACTGCGTTAAAAACAGATGACGTTATATTATGAACCTAGCCAAAATTGTGTTAAAATGACTGCATCATGTTTGACGCTCGCAAGGCCAACTGAACGTTGTATATCGATAGTCAGTATAACATCAAAAAGGAGGATGTATAAAATGTCAGAATGGGTACAAAACTGATCTCTATGAAAGTACTCAAATGTTAAGCTCAAACTCAATAAACTTTCATACATGAGCATAAGCTGCTCATAAAAAAATACCAATATAATATATTGTTGCCAATTTTGTGGTGCATACATCTCTAAACTAAATCCATGACAAACTATGCGAAAAAGCGCTGTCTATTCAGATGTTTTCTCGTGAATAAAGAAAGCACTATTATTATAACTGCCAATTTAATTTAGGTTCGAGATTTATGTAAGTACAACAGAATCGGCACCATTGATTTACGAAAAATGTAAATGAAATGAAATGAATTTTTAAATGACACAAGGCTTAATGTATTTGTGGGATTGTCCCATACGTTCCTTCGAATGCGCATAATTATGGCTCCGTAGACACCGGAGGGAAAAACAGAATACATTTTGTTCCCCCGAAATATTACTGAGATGATTCCAATGAACAATTCATCTGAACAGTTTCTCTATCCAGTTACGTTTATAACAGTTGAAGTTCATCTAAAGAACCGCCAACATAGCTAATTTGGTACCATGCTAAACAATCCTAACTTACCAATCAGCTATAAATGATAGTTGGGGTCCTATCATTTATAGCTGATTACATAGATCTGTATGTCAGTATATCAGTTTGGGAGTTACCGTAGCATGAAGGAAAAGGGTACCCTAAAGATTAAGCCGCATGGTTTAAAGTAGTCCGTTGTTTAGATTAAAATTAAAAATAAAGTTTTACCTTTGCACAACTAGTTTGATTTGGTTAGGGGCGTTTTTGAAAAGATTCTGCGCGTCCTCATGGCGTAAGTCTCGCGCATCGTAGGGGTCGATCTTCGCGATGATGTCTCCTCTCACCAGGTCGCGACTGGCAGGAGAACCTGGTGTTACCTGGAAGAAAATTACATTGAATTGACGTTTTACTTGTTACCTTCGTTCGATTTTACCACTAAGCTATCTTGTTGAAACCCGGCAAAAATATAACTTGCACCCAGGGGGTAGACATAGGATACTATTTATTCCGGAAATCAAATGATAACGTCACGAATAACGTTCTTGGTGAAATTTTGCATAGAGATAATTTATGTAACGGTCCCCGCGGAACTTTTGAAAACCGAACAAAAACGCGACCCAGTTCGCTAGTGTAGAGGTAAAAGAAACCGTTCTCATTACTGAATCGATGAAATTTATTTATACTCCTAAAAGTGTAAAAGGTTTATACTAACAGACAAATAATTAACTGGAAATAATTTATAGTAATTACTTTTGACATTTGAATGCATGCTGTGATAACCTGTAAATAGTTGAACATTTACTATGCGACTCATTCCAAAAAAAGGGCAAGTTTTAATGTATCTACTGTTGGTTGTCCATTATAAATAAATAAATGTACTGAGGGCACTTGTAAGTAGTTTAAAATTTGATGGTACAATTTAAATTCACTGTCTGGTTAAAGTTAAATTACAGTGAGATAATTACCGAATAAGTGAGCCAGATACCTTAGGCTTGTACACAATAATATAATAATATACTGTCTCGAATATCATGAGATGTTTCTTTTAAGAAGTGTGTTATATTAGAAAGCCTGAGCAAGTGCTTTAATTAGATTTTTACGTTGGTGCTGACCCAAAATCGTGCATTCCGTCGTTGTCATGTAAATTATTTTAAAATATAAGCAAGGAACACGAATTTGCACGTGCAGGAAGCTACATTAAATATTCTTGTGTTATGACACCTGCTCTCAAGGTAAAAAAAAAACCGTGACATCTACTACTCTGAAAACTGGCTTTGGACTAGGTTAACAGTACATTAATCTTTTGGCAGGATTCGTAATTATGTAATTAGTTCACGAAGATGAGTTAAATCATCACATTTTTCGTCAGACATCATGTATTCTGTACTTTTAAATTTTTTCAAGTAATAAGCATTTTGGGCTACGAAACTCGAAATCCTGGGGAAGACCAGAATTTGGCAAATGTTTGGAAGTATTGGGTTTTCCTGTCAGAAAATCTGAGTATAACCACAAGTAAAGGTTTCGGCCTTGCAACCCAAGCCTCAGAAAGGACGTTAAGGCATCTGTCGCAGGTAACACTACTGCGAACTTGATAATTATATACTTTTTATATACTATTTAAAGCCTCACAGTACAAGCTCTTAATCCCTACCTCCTATAAGAAAAGATTCCTAAAAACTTAGGATAAGAGAAATTAGAAAGATGATGAAGACGATTGTCATAACAATAATTTAATGAAGCATGAATGCACCTTGCGCACCCTTAAAGTTAGCTAGATGGTACCTGCCCTAACAACATATTTATTTCCGTTTAGTAACAGATTAAATTCCGTATAACTGCCAAGTAGAATTTAAAAATATATGCGTACAACATTCCATAAAGCAGTTGTGTGAATTCGTAACTGAAGATGGCATCGGAGGTTGTTGCAAAGGTGGACCTTTTTGCAAATCGCTATCAGCTAGGACGACCTTGCGACTGAGTAAGAGGGAGGCTCGGATGTGTTATGCATCGAGTTTGGCGTGCAGCCAGGCTAAATGCGTCCATCTGCGTTGTCGTGCCAACCTCTACTGACATTTTTATTGAAAACAACCGAAGAGTCGATAGACCGTACAACAAATCGAAGGCTGATTTGCGCAAATACATCACATCTCCCCCAAGTCAATGGCGAGGACATGTGACTAAATTGGCTACTAAGGTTGCTTGGCAGTAGTTTGCTCCGCTTTACTTCCTTACAGATTAGAACAACTATGGTTGAACTACAAGAGCTGATGTTGGAAAAGAGCAACTGCTGAATTTCTGGTTGGCTTCTGGGTAGAGTCTATCATCAGAGTTGGTGGTAGAGACACTACAAACAGACGTACTTGGCGACTGGCGTTCATATTGTATCTTGATTCGGCCTTTTTACATTAAATGAATTAAGAATTTTACGTGAAATAAAATTCTATGCAAGTGTAAGCAAATCTGCCTTTATAGGTACATTTGGGTAAAGATAACATAGTATCTTCGTTGAGACTGGTCAAAATTATGCATAATCTGTGGTCGGTATAAGTTGGAGTAGAAATTCAAAATGACAGGAACCCAGATAAAAAAGAAAGTTCATAAAAAATGTCGGTAAATATGGAGGTACAGACTGACAGAAAAGTATAGACAGAAGTGTCAAGGGAAGATTGAGGAAGTTATTTCTTTGTAGTTAATTAAAAGTGTGATATAAGTTCAGATAGATTGATGTTTGAGTTTTTAATATGCCATGTTGTAATTAGAGATACTAAAACTATTAAACGTTGTAAGATATGAATATGGGGTTTATTTCGTAAGTTAAAGTTTCAGATTCTAGAGTGTATATAGGTATAAGCAGTGAGCTTACGATAGTTACACACTAAATCACCTTGCCGATTCGCGAGTGGCAAGTCTTAATAAGTTCTGGCGCTTTAGATTGCGTCATATAGTTCCATAGACAAGACAATAAGAAGAGACTGTTAGACAAAGGCTTTGGTGAAGAGGACACCAAACTCTTTAAAAAGATTTATTTGCAAAGTGAGATAAACACAAAGCAAATAACGCGTCAAAGGTAGACGTATAATTGATGTTTGTTTATTGTAAAAACAAACATCAATTATACGTCTCAGTCAGTTTAAAGGAAACGTCTTGAAGATACTCTTCAAAACGTTTCCTTTAAACTGAAAGTCATTTCAAAGAAACAATTTGGTCAAAGTGAACTGAAACACCGCAAAACATATTTGTTTTATAATGTAGGTGTTTTGAAAGATGTATTTTTACCAAAGTGGTACATGCTCTCAGATTGGTAATTTATGACTGTGTTTGATGGTATGCTACCGTCATCCACATGCAACTATCTTAGCTAACCTTTTCGACACAGTCTAATAATATTGTTAGATCGATTGAGTCATATGAAACAGATGGCAGATGAAGTCCGAGTAATCAAACTGTTTTATTTTAACAAGGAAATTAGCTCAAGGTTGAAATGAGATTTGGGATGTATTACCCATAAGTGCTTTCGGTCATTACGATAAGTATATGCCTTGGGCACTGACAGTAAACAGAAAAAAAAGCGTAGGTAGAAAAAATTGAATTGAATCCTCAATTCTAGGAGTTTGTTTATCTAAGAGGTACCTAGTTAGATATCTATCTACTTATCAAATATCCAGGATAACATAAAATATATAAGTTCTTTTTTGGAATTCTCGTGATTATCATCATCAAGACATGGTCGAAAGCCATAATTGCATCATACCTGGTGCTTAATCTCCATTTGTTCCAAAGAGATAAAAAAATGAGACCAACTGGGTTATTCAACAATAATATATCATAATATTTTCTCCTCGTTATAAAATTATTGTTTTTTAATTGTTTAAAAAAAACAAACTTATCCTAATTTTCTTAACTAACTTTTCTTGCCCGCTTTCAATATTTTATGACAGATTCAGTCCTTTGGATTCAGAAGAAAAATGTTAAGGTCAAAGACAATAATGCTTCTGAGCATTTGTCTGGATTCTGCTTAACCCAAATTTTAAGGAATAGTATTTCATATTATGAAAACATTTCAACACAACCTGATATCCCACGAGATGGGTTATCTCACGGGATCAAGTACGCCCAATGAAAAGCCTTGGCCAAAGGTAACAACTTCACAAACAAATTAAAAGTTTAATCGGATTCTGTTTTATAAAGAAAAGTTTTAATAAATCTGCCCATTTTAACAGGTAGTTATTACAATTGTTCTATATTCAAGCAATTCTTGTTACCAAAGAACGTTTGACAAACCAGCCCTCCTCCTTTTTTCGGCTCAGATACCGTTTCAGAACAAAACGGGCCAATTCTTATAAGGTATAAGTTTCCAGGGTGCTTTTATACAAACTAAAGAGTGAGTAATCTTTTTGGTGAAATATTTAATGCTAAGAATAGAAGTAGTAGAGAGAATTACAGTGGAATAAGTAAATAGCACGAAGCAAATAATTATTATTTTAGTATTTAATATCAACAAAATTTGTAGCGACTTTTAACGAAGAAGCATTTTACTAAAATGAGATAATATATTAAATAAATCCTAAAATTAATTTAATAATTCTCAGAACATACAGCAGAGAGCAGAGATTTGCAAGGAGTTCCTTGCAAATCTCTGCTCGTTATAATTAATAAGTTAAAAATTATTATGTCACGTGACGCAAATATGGCGTAGCTGGATGGTTATAGTGACTTCTATATCACTAAATATTTGTTTAATGTTATTATATGTTATTATTATATGTTGTTATTATTATTATATGTTATTATAAAAAAAGTTTATACTGTATATCTAAACTCAACAAATAATTATCTGATATTTAAATATACATCAAATAGGCATCTTCTTTATGTGGCGTATTATTGATTGAAGACGGTACTCGTAACAATTAAATAGCTCTCTCCATCACTAGAGTGACAAAAAAATAAAGTTTCGAGCATCTACAAGGTATCAATAAAAAATATCGTAAAAAGAGCATAAAAACATATTTGTTTTGGTACGTGACCTAGCGGACACGCGCATGTCCTGAGCCTGGCCGGCTTTTTATAAATAAACGCTAGTCTACGCTGCGTCGGCACTTATCGCTGACTCACGTAAATAATGCTAGCAATCACTCTCGCTATCGAGCCAAACATGATATTAGAGAAACATTCGAAAAAAATCTATACTTTGATACGTGAATACAGAATATACGTGAATGGTATCAACGCTTGCGAAAGCAAAAAGTATGAACTGCATTTGTTATCATAAATGCATTCAGATAAATTAATAAAGAAAAGAAATATTTTTTGGAAGGTTTCAATTAAAAAGTATAGAGCCCTAAAAAACTTAAAATCTATTGCCTTATCTCTAAATTGTATTCAGTGACATATTAAACCTATAATATTATATCTTTATCCAGCTATGTTGTTTTCATCACCAAAAGCAAGTTTGTTAAAAGTAATTAATAAAGAACTTTGTACGACGAACTAATAAACAACCATAATATCTATAGACTCGTAGGTCTGGATCCCAAAACAATCGTAATAGTAAAAAAATAAAAAAAAAGTGGTTGTGTAAGTGGGTCAAACCGTTTTCTTGTCGCGCTTGTTGACGGATATCGAACCGAGGGTGCTGAAAACCCATCTAACAATAGGACAATAGGATTTTCTAATGACAATGTGAGATGGTGATAACAAAAAGAACACCCGGCTAAGTTTGTTGTGGGCTTCTTCTTAGACCAGGGCGCGAATGGAACCCTCGTAGCTTTAGTTTTAAGTTTACGATTGTAGTTATCGCCATACTCACTGCTATGTACATATTTTGTATATAATAACGCATCAAAAGTGCCATCTATGAGCCTATTTGAATAAAGAATTATTTGACTTGACTTGACTTGATGTAGAAAATTACGTTAGCTACTTAACGCAAGTAAATTATAACCAATTTTGTTTGTAAAAATAATCAATTAATATTGATACATGATATTTTCCTTTGAGATCTAAAACACTATTTATTTTATTTCATTGTTTGTTATGTTCTGACGTTATTTCTGTCAAGGCACTAAGTATTAGAACTATGTCAACTCTATCAAAGATCAGACTGAAACAAAATGCTTCCGGGCATTAAGTTTGGCATGCACATGTTTCTTTCTTTTGCCGTGATAGCACAGTGGTTAAGCCTTTGTCACCCCGAGGGAGCCTGGTTCCATCCCAGCGTGCTCTTCTTACGTTTTGGAGTTATTTGCGATTTAACTAATTAAATATCACTTGCTTTAACGCTGAAGAAAAACATCGACCTGGTTGCCTAAAAGTACTTCGTAATGCTCTCAAAGGGCTATGAAGTCTAGCAGTAGGTACTTGGCCAGCGTACCCTGTAGTTGGCCGGCAATGGGTTGACATTGATAATGTTTATTTAATGTGAGATAAAGTATTAAATCAAACAATTATTTCTGACGATCATGCAACACTTGCCTACATCTCATGAAAACTTCCGCTACTATCGAAGGTATCGTCACTTAACTGAGCTATAAGCAACATCAAATCAGGAAACCTTTGCATTAAAAACGTAAATCGTATCTTGTTTACAACACTTGTGTAAACACACTTTGTGACTTTCACCCCGTTCTAAACGTCAGATTAATTGGAAACTTTGCACAATCAAAGTTCGCTGACAATGCAATAATTTAAATACTATGTCCCATTATCTTGATCAGGATCTTCAGCATTAGCCTACTTTTTAGTTCGCTAATATCTACGAAAGCGTGGTTTTTAGTTCATTAAACTATTTTGTTTAAGCTTACATAGGTATACGATAAAAAAGCTTGAAAATAATTTGCTCTAACTTCATCGCTAATTAATTGACTATGAGATGCTGATTAATGATGCTTAGTTCGTTGTGGGTTCTTTTTAGACAAGGGCGCGTTTGTAACCCTAGCGTTAGTTTTAAGTTAACGAATGCGTGTATCGTCATCACTTCGCAATAATTCCCCAATCCCTGCCGATAAAGACGTGCTGCTAAGCGATGTTGCGTAGCAACGGATTAAGGGTGTTAGATATAACTGCCATACTCCCTAACACGTTAGCCCGCTACCATCTTAGACTGCATCATCCCTCGCTACCAGGTGCTTACGAGAGCAGTCAAGAGCTTACTTGTATTGGAATAAAAACAACAAAAAAAAGCCGCGTAATTAAAATGATAGCAAAATAAAACCAGGAGATGCAGTAAACACGCGCGCCGGTTTGTTTACACCGGCACGGTTGTTGCGGTTGAAGAGCGAGGCGCCAAGCGTACCCTAGTGACAATGAGCGGGGTGGCGAGATCCGCGCCGCCCACCAGCCTCAGGCCCCAGTTGGTGTCGCGGGATTCCCTGCGCAGCGTCACGACGAACGTATGCTGCCGCCCCATGGCGCGGGGAAGGGTCACGACTCACGGTGCACTGCGCGACGCGTTTGGCCGCGGACTTGCGAGCACGGCGATAGGACGCGACGTAGTGGCGATCAGAATTAGCTCCACCGCAAGCTACACCGCGCCCCTCCCGCTGGACTGCACTGCATAACCCTGCCGCAATCGACCTACTTCGGAAAACGGAAGCTGGTGTTGCCCAAACAGATGACCAGCTGTGCAACCAGTGTGCGAACCTGTTTACTTTTCTCGAAATACCAAATTTAGAAACAATTCACACCAACTCGCGCGCACGCTCTAGGAACCTACCTACTTTTTTTTTATTTAACTTTAAGTTAGCAGTTGGCTGCAATTTCTACTGGTGATAAGTGGTGATGCAGTCTTAGATGGTAGCTGGCTAAACGTTTAAGGAATATGGTGCGACAATTAAAACGGCAACACAGTGCGGAACACTAAATCGCTTAACTAAAATGGTTGAATTGGTTTGATGCTTGATCAATATTGAAAGTTAAAATTTAAAGCTATCCCATTCTCCATTTCTTGGTAATCTACAAAAAGAGTATCAAAGAGTATCTACAACACCGGGTAATGAAATAACATTTAATTCTTATTTAGTAACTGAAGGATAAGAACCAGTCACATCTATTCCATGGTTTAGATTATTTCTCTTGGCTTTCTCTCAGCCTGCTACGGCTTGGAACCTTCTCCACAAATACCGTGTTTGATGTGTACCTACTTCCCAAGAGTACAAACATGTCCTGATTTCATATTTTAGATTTTGTTTTATTTTATGGACATACTATTACTAGCAAGGATAGCCAGGTTTACATCTTTTAATCTGTAAGACATGGATTAGTGAAAGAAACAATATTATTGTTATTCTCAATTTCTAAACATGTTGTGTAATTTGTACTGTAGAATGACACTACCACGCTTAGAGATAACCATCCCTGAAAACATTTTTAACTTCGTTGAGTGATTATCAAAACGACCAAGCCGTTCGGGGTTTTGTTCCCTACGATAATGTGCGAAAGGTCAGGAACAGGTAGATTTTTATATAAATGAGTCTACATATCAAAGCCGCCGACTCACCGATACAAACCGGTGGCTTGTTTGTCAGTGGGTTAGCGCCATCATATCCCGTTATGACGACAGAACAAAGTCTGCAGTTGAAATTGTGTAGCAACTGAACAGGTACGTGTCGGCGGCAAGTCGCAGTTGTGCCACCGACATGTAGCCAAAAGTCACCGGGAAACAGGCGAGAACGCCGTTCGCCGAAAAGTTTCTCTTAAAATAAAGTTGCCGACACCAAATCGCTGGGCTGTTACGAAGAGACTGCGGTTCGGGTGTGTAGACTCCTTAGACTATTATTTTCTTTAAGAGAGATTCGTCATCATCATCACTTCAACCGATTGACGTCCATTGCTGGACATAGGTCTTTTGAAAAGAGTTCTAAAATCCCCGGTTCTGGGCCGCCTGTTTCCAGTGGCATCCAGAGACCCGCTTGATGTCACCTTGAGGCCCAAACGTCTATCGGTTCTCCGAGCCCCGCCAATTGCCACTTCAGCTTCGCGACTCATTGAGCTATGTCGGTAACTCTAGTACTTCTACGGATCTCCTCATTTCTGATTTTATCACGTACAGATACTCTTGACATAGCTCTCTCCATAGCCCACTGAGTGACTTTGCGCCTTCTTATGAGGCCCATAGTAAGCGACAACGTTTCAGATCCGTATGTAATCACTGGCAACACGCAATATTCGTCTTCCGGAATTGTCTTAAGAGAGATTTTGCTTAATGATAAATTGATCAATATAACCGTGATAGAAGTCTGTAAATAATAAAAACGGGAATGAGCGAAACTAAAAGTTAGTTGCAAATGAACGGTACGGAACTTTTGATTTCTTTGGTGTCTATATTTAAAGCAGGTGTCAAGGTAATGTCGTTTCATTGCCGGTTGAAGATTGGTTCGTATTATATTCGCATACAAATAGCTCATTAATCATTGACACGAATACTCGTAATTTGGCATATTTAGGTGCTAAACAAAAGTTTGGCAATGTTTGGTATGACCATGCGCAATAAATTTTAATTGGAAAAGATTTTAGCCGCTAAAGGTAAGACGGCTTTAATTGTTGCATATACACTTGCTCATTAAAACCCTGACCTGATAATAAACACATAAACATTTGATCCTTCATCAAAGGTTACAAACAGGGCCGTATTAACTATGTCGTGGCAACTGGCCCCTAGACAATGCAAAATTAAAGTCAAATCTTAGTGCATTTTCTGACTTCCTGAAATATATTTTCACACAGCACTACGAAATTTTATTCAGTCAACTGGATCAATCTGAAAATTCCGTTTGAAGTTGCGTTTGCCTTTTAGCTTAGCCTTTTTTTCCTTATTCATTTTTTGTTTTAATGGTTTGATGCTTCTGAAATACCCAGCTTCCTGGGGCAAAAAATAGGTCTGGATGGGTGGGAATTTTAACGCCTAAAACCCCCTCGGTGTCCATCCACCGCATAACCTAAGAACCCACCGGTGCTTACTTTATTTTAAAATAACAGAACTTATACACTTGTAACTAAAGAGAAATAATGAGGCAGTTTCATTAAATTTTATCTCCTCTTAACCTACGACTATAGAAACAACTTCTTTATCAATTTACCTATGTTTAAAAAATAATAATAAAAAAAAAATTCTATCGTCGCATGATGTCGGGCGCGGGCACCTTGTCAGTTGCCTACACAGCCTTATGAATAGCTCGGCCCTGCTCATTTTAACGCGTTTATAATGCTTATATAGCTTAATGCTGTAAAAAGTAATATCATCAATCATCCTCAGCCTATTAATTTGCTACAGATGGCCATCGGCCTCGTCTTCCACAGGTATAGAGAAGACACCACCACGCTGCTCCAATGCAGGCTGGCGTACTTAAATAACAAACTGAAACGATCAGTTAACGATTATCATTAGGTGTTTTATAATGAATGAGACCGATGACAAAACGTGCTCTGCGATGCACGAAGGGAAACAACAATAAAATTGGACCCTTCGAATCGTGTAACTTTCAACTGAATCAATCGATTAGTTTTAACTTTTACATCTAGGCCGCAACTAACCTCCCTCGATGAAGAAGCTTTTATCATTGCAAAAGTGCAAAAGTTAAATATTTAAGATCCTAAAGAGGGTTTTTAGAGCAAAGACTGATCAAGCTATTCCAATTTGGGTCATTATTATCATACGATAATAATAGCCGTGACGTGCGGTTGAACATACTCTCCAAGGCACGGGATTGGACATCGCTAATATCCTAACTCCGGACTGGTATTGCGAATATCTTGAAAAAAAAAACCAATAAAGTACAATGTTTTCCCCACCCGCGAATCGAATCTATACTTCGGGGTTCTACTAGATTACGCATGTAGCTATATGATAGTAACTTCCCAATGTGAATTGAATTGAAATTTGGCAGTATGACAACTTGGTATCTGATAAACAAAAAGGATTTAGTAACGTCATCATAAATTCAATATGAAATCCTCCAAGATAATCGTTCTATTTTGGACAAAAGCTCTTAATACTAAAAGAAATATACAAAGCTTCATTCCACTGCAACTAATCTTGCGTACGAAACTTCTCATTCAATCTTACGAGTTATTATATGAGCGTGCTGCAAATCTTCTTGGCGTTACTCATGAGGCTGACGTTATAATAAACAGTTGCTGAATTGATCACTTGGTGCAAAGTTATATTTGAAGACGATAATATAATAAAGCGTCTTCTTTAGACTATTATTAGTCCTTAATAACCTTTGATTAAAAGCTCTAAAGAGGTTGAAGGAGGGCAAATAAACCGCTAGTGTGTCAAAGTCAAAAATATCTTAACTGAAGTGGTCCCATAGATTGCACTTATGATGCGTAGGTAAAATTCCATAAAAAATGTGTACGTGTCTTTGAGATGATGGCAATATTATATTCGTAATCTTAAAACAAACGCTACAAGGGTTCCAAACGCGCTTTGGTCTAAGTAGAAGCTCACCATAAATTTAGCCGGGTGCTTTTTGCTATCACCATCTCGCATCATCATTTAAAATATTAGAATAGCAACGTGGTTAGAAAAATAATTTACACCCAAATCCCAATCTAATATAGTTAACGCACGTGAAACCCAGGACGTAGCTAGTTAAGATTATTTTCTGCCGCAAACGTAAGCGTAAAGTTCTCTACCAAGGCTTACAAAAAACTTGGCACGTGAATTAATGAAGCAGCGACATCTTTATTACCTTTATGGCTAATTTGAATTGGGACACCAGTAATTTATATTTTATTAGACCATTAAAGTCTGCTATTTAAGGACAAGAAATAAAAGCCCTAAAATTAGGCTCTAAATCTTTTATAATTACCTACCTACTTAATAAATACTTATTAGATTATTTATAGCAGCTTGAGATTTGTTTGGGATCTAGACCTAGGTCATGGCGTCCCAAAAACTAGGGACCGATGTGACTGAGCTATAGCGTCGCTGGATTCAACTAATATAACAAAATGACATACCCGCCGGTAGTTCCTGGGTTCGTCATCAGGATCTGGGCGCTGGTGGGGCACTCGCCAGAACGGCGGTCGCTGGTACATCGGCATATTTTTACAGCCTTTATGACTTCACTATAAATTAAAAGAAACATGTTAGACCTATGTTAGAACTCCTAGTTGGTATGCTTGATATTCTTCGAAAGGTTTCCTACACATATCATATTCCCAGATTGATCCTGGCTTTGATCCCCGGAAGGATCTATTCTATAAAGGCGCCTTTTTCATTAGCATGGCATATTGAGTTTTATATATCTGCCTCAGCCCTAATCGGTTAGCCCGCTACCATCTTAGACTGAATCATCAATTACCATCAGTGAAGGGCTAACATGTGGTGAGATAAAAATAATAATATTAAGAATATACATATAACAAGTTCAGATACTTTGAGTTTCAGCAAAATACTTAAAGACATGTAATAAGGTTTAGTAAGGTAAGGTTAATTTTAGGTATGTTTGGAAACAATAATTTAAAAACACAAAATATATTCTTTAATAAAAAGCTTGATTTTACGCCCATTGTGCGTTGCTACACCAACAGCTGGTCTGACCCACCGCATTCAATGTTTCACATCAAAATATAAAGTCAGTCAATAACTACATAAAAAGGAAATGTGGTAAGAGTACACAAATACTTCGGTTACTTTTCTGTCATCACTAAATTTTATAAACATACCATGTACAAAACATTTAATAACTAACAAAGAGTAACGCTAGTAAATGCGTATAATCCATCCAGTTTGTGTTTATAAATATATTTCAGTTACTTTTCCATCATCCCAGGTTATTATAAACATTACAATATGTACCAGTAGTCTATGTTATAATTTACAACTTGTAAACAATATATATTTAAAGAAAAGGTTTAGCTGATAAACGTATGCGTATAATCTGTCAAGTTTGTGTTCATAGACAAACTAGAGTGCCGCGTATGTTCATACGATATTTTACGGCCTGTATCGAGTTATTTTTAAGTGTAGGTGGTTGGCAAGAAAGCCGTGTAATAAGTTATTCGATGGCCAACCGTGCACTCGGATAGGGAAATTAGAATAATGGAGTGTTAACTCACCAGAGGGCGCGAGCGGCGATACGGCAGCGTCGTGTTCACAGCGCCGACGCTCGGTCAGTGTCGGTGTCTATTATCTCGAATTATTCTGGGCAACATTAAACTATGTCTATTTTTTGCGACGAGGATAACGCGCGAGACGTTCGACGCTTCGTGATTCGAGTGATTTACAGACGAACGGGGCTCGCGCTGTTTCTGGGCCAATAAGAAAATTCGCAATTTTCGTTTTCAGTTCATTGCTCCCGATTTTCAAGCGAATTTAGGTTGTAGTTTTTAAAAATGTAATTTTCTATAATAGGTTTGTTGAACCCGATCTAATATTAGTTTCTAATCTTTTGTAGGAGCAATTAAAAATTGTATTATATAAAATATTAGGGCAATGTCACATAGCTGTGTTGCTTGTGTTTAGCGATTTTAATGCTGCATTGTGGTGTCAAACGCACCCAATTTAGCGGTTCTACAGATATATCAAAACCTAACTAAATAGCTACGACAAGTAATCGAATGTGTGCTAAACACTGACCTATATTATTAACACTGAACTGGCTGTCCTTACGTGGTAGCCAAGGGACAAATCGCTTCCACATTGCACATCGTAGCGTGATGTGATTAAAGATATGGGTAGCCGCGAAGAGAGCCGGACTGTCGGTCCCTGCTAACCGTTGCATACTTGGTATATTGCCATACATTCGTTTCCGTCATGAGGCGCTTAAAGGGTCGCACTGCGCGAAAATTTGCGCGACGGAAATGTCTCGTAGCCAGCACGTTACACAAATGACAGCTAAAATGTTCTCCATTCAAAGCACCACATTTGACATACGAGTGTCTTACCACGGCTCGGCACGGCATGAGCACGGATATCCTCTCAGAAGGAGTTCTGAGTAGAAGTAGTAGTAGTAGAGGTTTTAGGTTGTAAAACCACGCTGGCCGAGTGAGGATTGGTAGACTTCACATCCCTTTCGAGAACGTTATGTAGAACTGTCAGGCATGCACGATTCCGCACGATGTTTTCCTTCACTGTTAAAGCAAGAAATATTTTTAATTCCTTAAAATAATAATAACTCCGAAGAGCTAAAGGATCGAACTCGGTTCGATCCCCGGAAAGAGAGTAGAAACTCTTACCACTAGGCTATCACTGCTTGCGTTAATACAATAGCTTTATATTATTCTTATTTTAGTTCCTTGCATACTCGAATTAAGGCGTCACATTTCAGTGCCAAAATGGCGTCAATCAATTCGAAACGACAACTTAGAGACTGCACAGTTCAAAGGGAAAGTCAGTGTTATTATGTGTATTTTCCGATACATAATCGAGCTTTTTAAAAGTTAGTAAATCGTCAATAGATGATGCTTATTGTGTCGTTTTTGCTATGACCCTAATGGTATATATTTAAAGCTGAAAATAAAATGGGTATTTGTCTCTACATACTTCTGGAAATTGAGGTCAAGTGCTTGATATTAATCAAACACAGACACGAGGTAAGGGCACGCCGACCTTACTGATATGTATCTCTACTGATTTTATAAAGCCGAATATTAACTACGAGCATTCCCAACTTTGCAAAAGATTGTTAACAAACCAAAATAGCTTTCCCTAACCTAAACCAACATCTAACTAACAAACTACTCCGCCTGGATAGAAGCAAACTTAGGAAGGTGGTAAGAATCATAACAGGGCATAGCTCCTTAAACAGACATCTTTCCATTATAGGTGTCACCGACAGCCCTCTTTGCAGAGCATGCATGGAGAAGAATGAAACACCTACGCACGTGATGCTGGAGTGCACGGACGTGACAGAGCAACGCGAGATCTACCTGGGATCACCAGCCACTTTCACAGAAGTCCTCAGCAACCTGGGCGGCATGCTGGGATTCTGGAACGAGCTTGGATGGCTGGAGTAGCGAGCAACACTGGGAAATTTCACGTACAACAAGCGAAGCGCTTACGTGTGGAAACTGCCCAGAAGAAGAAGAAGAAGAAGCATATTAACTAATACATATTAATACATATTAACGATTCAACGCGCTATTCTCACGATCTAGCTGTTCGATTTTAATAGCCCTTTTATTCAGGAAGGTTCTCGTAGGTGTGCAATATAAATAGTTCATAACCCAAAATTAACACCGGGAATACCGAAAGAAGAAAATTGCACCCTCAGGCTCTAAAATGTTTATATCTCTGTAACTACTTTCTTTGGTGTACAATAAAAGTGTATAAATTCATTCATTCAACGTCACACCTACATAGGAATATATTTTAATGGCTAATTAAAGAAAACAAAAATTATATTTTATAAGGTTTTTTTTATTTTAACACCATACAGAGATTTAAAAAAAACCGTAGATTAACTTAACTTAAAATATAAAACTAATAATGCGTTAACAAGTCTTAAATCTATGAACACAAAACAGATCAATTAAATTTAAAATTATTTACATATTTTTATCCTCTTATCCAGCCGTTAGCTGTCGGGATAAAAAATGTGGAAGCGATAATTGCCCGCAGGTGATACTGGCATTATCGCCTGGCAAAAAAATAACAATATAAATATACCGTGTTAATTTATCAATGTGCTTTAGGCAACATAGTTGTGGCAATTCTGTTTTATCAATCGCTTTTATAAATGCGGCATAACGTTGGAATAGTTAGCAGAGTTTTTTTTTATGCTCTGTCACTTGAAAGATGCCGAAAGTTGAAGTACGGAAAAACTTGAGTAAAAACTTTTCTGCATAGCGATTCCGACGGTGTGCCACGTTTTTATTGATAATGCCCCAGTTTTAGGAAGTTGTTTACAGAAATAATCTTGTTTGTTAAAAAAAAAATTTAAGATGAATGTTGAAGTAGACTCCGGACTGCGTATCTAAAGTTGCTCAGATTTTCTATTCTAAATAAGCCTCTGGATTCACCTTTCTCAACCCAATAACAATAGAATACAATTATAGAAATATCTCAATAAAACGGTGACTAGACAAAACAGGAACAAAATAAACGACAATCAAAAATATCAGCATAACTAAAGAAAAAAAAAGGTTGCATTCAATTTTTTTTCAATAACTTATTTTCCTAAGGTGAGTACGCCTTGAAAGATGATAATTTTAAATGCTGATTTAATATAGTTGAAACATTAAGGTACCGAACCAAACAGGCAAATCACTAATAACTATTTTAGTTAAAGGTATTTTAGACACTAAATTAAACTTCAAGAAATAGCAAACAGTAATAAGTCCTTTCTTTGGAATATCCGTTGATAAAAATGAATAACTATGGATTCTATTTCCATTCTCCATGGCACAGGGGATAATATTGTAAGAACAAGTTAGTATATTGATTTCGGAAAAATATAAAAACTATCCTCAAATCTTTTGATCTTTATGACTAGTACTTATAGATACGATGCATAGGTTTACAGAATTTAGTTTATTTAGTTAGTTTCAATAAAATTAGAGAGCTTATTATCTATCTCAATGATAATCCATAAATATAATAATAAATGTTTGATAGTTTAGTAGAATATTGTAAAAAAAACTTTACTATTAGTGGCATCGGAGACCATAAGGGCCTTTTTAATAGATGTGTCGTAACGTTGGAATAGATATGTAGTGTTTGGTCAGACTCCCAACTGTCACACCTTTCAAAAGTAAGAGCGCAATAAACACTAACTTTTTCAACGTAATGCCGCGTTTATTATTAAGACCTATTGCATGAACCGTTTTAAGTTAAATAAAACGAATAATTTATTTTGACACTCCAATGACCAACGTGATTAATTAAAAGGCATATCAAACCTTCTGAAGCCTTCTGTAGAAGACCGCATAGAAATAAAAGTCTATTAAGTCTATAAAGTCTATCAGAACTATTAACGATGCCACTAAGATAAATAGAAAATAATAAAAATATATCGCCAATTTAAACATAATAAGAAATAAGTGAGGTTGGTTTCAGTGTACGACCGACCGTGGGTGCGCGCGTATTCCCGATACGCATCAACGTTGTTTAAGTGTACGTACGTACCTTTGATACATAAAATGCCATTATGCCCATTTTCACTAAAGACAAACAAAGCCCAAGTAGCGCCCACTATAAAGAGATTCCCCAGGCATAGATTTGTCTTTCACAAATCGGTTTTAATTCTGCAACTCTTAAGCTCTCATAGCTTAAGAATTGCTCAACTTGTCTTGGTCATGTTTTGTGTTTTTGAAGTTCTACCATATTGTATTTACATTTTTCTTATAGATATTTCATCTGTTAAGTGTTAATGTATGAGTTTTCTAAACATTACGCACCGGTGAATTGGTGTCGCAACTATAGATGGCGCCTAACGTCTTTATTTATCATTTAAGAGTTGGTAAAAACGTTCTTTTTCTCCATGCAACACCTAAATCATTAGAGATAGATTTAAGGTTCCTAGGTTTAGTGAAAACGGTAAGTAAACATGCATGTTCGCTCGGTCACCCAATCGGTGCATCACGGAATGCGCCGATACATGTACGTTTATAATGTGTATGTTCGGAAAATTTACGTCGCGATATACGCAGTGCGTAGTAATGTGCGGGTGCGTACAGCGCGTACGGTCTCAAATAATTCTCGAATGACTGTTTTGAAAAATTTAATAGTGTACATGGTACATGTGCAAACGTCTTCTAGAGCAAAAATTAAACCGACAAAGATTGTGCCATCTCTAACTTTAGTGCTGCTGTTATAACTGTTACCCTTTATTACGATTTCGTTGTTATCGACTGACATATGCACCGATGATCTGTTGTCCACTAAACTCAGCCTTATCGTAGCTTAAAAGTCTAGAATAGCCGGCTTGGTGTCTCTAGCACACTTTATGAGCGAATACATAAGTTTAACGAACCCAGTGTCTTTCGGCTTTTCTAATCCACGTAGGAGTCTATTTTTCATCACAGCTACGAACTCGCGGTTGCTTAGCTGGCCGTCCACTGGAAGTAAAGTTATGTTTTAATAAAAATAAATAAGGAATACTAGAGGGTATACTAGCTTTCTATAAATATAAAGCCTAAGATATTATGTTTTGGTGATAATATGGTTTAAGTTAGGCGGGTGAAATCGTATCTTGAAATCGCATAAATTCTGTCTTAGCAATGTAGGTGGACCCCAACGAGATGGACAGACTTGATGTCGTCTGTCCACCTCGTTGGGGGTCGCGATGAGCCGCTGGACACAAGTGGCCCAGGATCGTGAATTTTGTAACGCCCTACAAAAGACCGTCCAGCAGAAGACGTCAATCGGTTTAACTGATGATGATGATGAAAAGAATGTAAATTCATAATCATCGCGACAATTCCCTTCGTGACAAGTTTTTCCTACATAATATTATGCATTAAATAAAAACTTAACCAAAAAACCAATCCCGCACAACTAATTTTCCACGAAGGTCGCAGTTAGGACCCCCAGTTTTACTCGAATTCTTGGATTAATAATGTTTTAATCACTGGAACGAATGCTCTTTGCTAGAAAACATTTCACGCTTTGAAAAGACCGTTCCGAAGAGACAGCACGTCCGAATAAACAAGAAAGCTCTAGGCTTTTAGCTGTAGTGTAGTGTAGTGTAGTTATTCGTAGCTGTAGTGCCGTGTACTTACTCTTGCGAACGCAGACAGAACAATGCAAGAATGCACTCCGTATGTTTACACTAACAGAATTTAGTAGAGTGCAGATAGAATAAGCATTGACTTTAAATTGCCAATGAGCTAAAGATGTCTAAAGGTGCAATGAAACTAAACGAACAAAGAACCAGAGCTAGAACAAAGTATTATTTCTTGATCTTTCAGTGTAAATTAAAGTTACTGCCCATCACATAGATTTAGGGTTATGATTATGTACATGAAAGCAAATGAATAAATGAGTACTGAATACTGATGCTTGGAATTTTAGATACTTACTGTTCTCGTCGAATATCGTAAATACAACGTTGATAACATGTGGATCTAAGTCCACATGCGCCACTGTCTTAGCGACGTGTCGTAGAGTTGGCTGGTCAATAGATGCCCCGGCTATGTGGTAAAACGTGAGCGCAGTGTCCACGTCATTTACGTTATTCAGCAAATGGAAGAACTTTAAGTAATCGTCCTTTGTTATACCGACGCCGTGATCTCGGAACCTAACAAAAACATTGATATTGTAGTAAGATAGTCTAATAGCGAAGCTGTGATGGTTATGACCTTGGTCATCCTTTCGAAGGGACTAAGTTCAAGCCCCAGCATGCATCTCTAACTTAAGAAGCTCTGTCCGTTTGAAGAAATTAAATATCACTTGCTTTAATGGTGCAGGAAAATGTCGGGAGGAAACCTGCACGCCAGAGAGTTCTTCATATTAATAAATAAATAAATAAATATACTACGACAATACACACATCGCTATCTAGCCCCAAAGTAAGCGTAGCTTGTGTTATGAGTACTAAGATGAATGATGAATATTTTTATGAATAGGACACATAAATACTTAAAATATCCATATAAACACCCAGACACTGAGACATTCATGTTCACAAACATTTTCCAGTTGTAGGAATCGAACCCACGGCCTTGGGCTCAGAAAGCAGGGTCGCTGCCCACTGCGCCACTCGGCCGTCAATGATCTCAAATGTTCTCAAAGAGTTGTAAGGTCTACCACTCCGAACCTTGTTAGCATATTGGACTACGGCCTAATCTCTGGTGTCTTCTCATTCTGGCAGGAGACCTGTCCTTTTTACTGGCCCGGCAGTAAAAAGGACTTTTTACTTTTACAACTTGTTATAAAATTGCAGTCATACTTCAGAGCTAATTAAGACACAAATATTTTGCACATCAAGAGAAAAGTAACCAAAATATTAGCGTTTAAAGTAACTGCTGAAATTTTTTTGTAATGCCGGACTTACAGCGAGCATACCTGTATGAGCTCAGACCTGCGTGCTAGTAATTTGTACAACATGTGTAAGTTACTAACTGCACATTGCAAGAAAGTGTTTGCGGTAAGGCTTAATATATCGAACGTGCAGTTATGCGTGCAGGAAATCCGAGCTGGAGCTTAAATGCAGTTTAACGTTGCAACTAACTATATTGAACTACACATATTGGTAATAGTCGATACTCACGCTTTTTTAACCCGTTTAAGCATTCTAGCCTTCTTCTTAGCGGGATAGCCAGCGTATGCCAATAAAAGTTCCGCGAAATCAGCCTCAGTTATACGACCGTTTTCATCTGAAATCAAATAATTTTAAATCAGTCTTAAGTGCTGAATATATTAAAACAAGGGCAGATCTTGCTTAAATATTAAAAATAAAAACAACCATAAAGAACTACTATTTTTTTTCTCGGTCACTCCGTATTGTTAAATCTGTTTGATGACAGATTCTACTACCTACTTACAATTTAATTATTGTTTTTTATATATTATATGCATATGCTTAAGTAATGAAATACTTATGTATTTTATGGATATATGTAAATATGCACCACCTAACTTTTTTCTGTAACTGTTTTTTCTTCGCCCTTGGTTGCCTAGAAGAAATCGCTATGTAGCGATATGGCCGCCAAATTGTTTACGTTGTTCTGTATACTTTTCTTTTTGTTCTATGTACTTTTTGTGGTGTGCAATATATTCATTCATTCATACAATTCTATTATATGTAGTAAGTACTCCTTTATTTTTAAGATTACTTAAATCTAGCCGGGCTAGTCTGATCACCCCGACAATACACATGTAATAGATTTCATTATCTTTAAATAGAGAAAATCAATTCGTATCTCGTGTGAAACTTCTATTGACAGTATTAGTTAGAAGCAGTCGTTACTTTGCGGAATTTCATGATATATTATGAAAATTAAGCTTAATTTGCTGAACTCCACGAAAAGCAGCACTTCTTCAATCTTTACACTCCACACCAAACAGATCTTCGGCAATGTACCCCATATTCAGTCAGTCAGTCAGTCATTGTAAAGTCAACATCGCCTGAGGAGGCTCCGGTTTCGGAGCGGAACGTGCGTAGAGGGTACATGCCATTGAACAAGATCTGTTAGATGTGAAGCAGTTATAAATATATATTTATGATTTCTAGCAAATTATAGCAAATTACGCTTAATTTCATAATTTATTGACAGTGATTATAGGGGGCTGCTTTAAATAAGTGTCTTACAGTTTTAATACCTGGTTGTTTTCTCTGAAACTCGAGGGAGAGGATCTCTTTCTGCAGTTGTTGTTGAAAGTCCAAGAACTTTTCGATAGTCAATTTCTCATCAAGCTTTTGTCCAAAGAAATAAGTGGTCAGTGCTGAATTTATACCCTGGAAAAGAGGCAAGTCTTTTTTTATATTCGCTTGAACAAAGGAGGAGGATATAATTTGGTGAAAATGCATCTTTAAAAATGTTAATCTACCGTCTGAATCGATTCATATCTTTTTTTTCTCAATTTGAAAAGGTTAAGGTGTCTAATTAGTCCCATTACATTTCCTGTCTTCGAAAACAGAAGACGCGACTCCTTAACGGATGAAATAAGAGGGAGACAGTGGTTTCACAAATTATTCAGAATCAGCGCGGCGCGAATAAATAATACCTAAAGCTTTTTTCGACAACACAATAGATGGTTAGAAGAATTATGCAAGTTGGCCTATTGTACTTAATTCTATAATTTATGATAAATATGCTTACAATATTTTAAGCATATGTACGGCAAGCCACCAACAAATGGATTGAAAATTAAATATACATTATAATGGCATTAGAAGGTCAAATTATAATACCATGAAACTTAAAAATACATTAAACGCATTCAAGGTTGAAATGATAATAATATATTGATCGTGCCGTTTTGCACCAGCGATGAAATTACTAGATACATTGAAGGCATTATAGGTACAAATAAAGATACCTTGAAAGTGTTGCCCGTGTTGGCGTGGTCGCGGTGCCGCGAGCCGATGCTGCTCTGCTGCCGGATCAGGGCGGCCACCTTTTCGAACTCCTCGCAGTCCACGTCTCCATCGCCGTTCAAATCGAACATGCGAAACGCGATCTCGAAATGTCGTCGAGACGCTGAAAGATTTATTATTTTTACTGCAGGCTAGTCCTGCACAGGCAGGAGACAAAAATTATATCCCCTGACAGGGGATATAAATTACGTGTCCACCTGCTAGTTGATAAAGCTGTGGGAGAAGATAAATTTTTATTCTTTTCCTGGGAAGATAATTGTCTCCTGCCCATAGCTATAAACTGTTTCATCGGGCATGTTCGCCGAGGCGGGGTTGCCCGATTTCTTTGCTTTTATCCTTCAGATAGTAAGACAAAACATGCGTGGTTTAAAATCGGCGCAATGGATCTCAACACATAGAGTTTCAAATAACAACACATAGAGAGTAATATGATACACCTTCAGTGTGATTTATAATAGATAAAATATTTTATTTTTTATTTTTTATTAATAATTATGAATGTTTCATGATTGTGTATTTATTTTTGTACTTTTTAGTACTTTTTGGGTGTTTACCACAATAAAGAAAAAAAAATATTATTATTATTTTAATTATTGTTACTTTAAGAGAAAAAATTAATTATGAGAAAAAAATTGATTACTCAATCAGAAAATAAAAATCTTAAATTATTTTCCACGTGGATATGTGGGCACCTAGAAAGAAACCAGGTCTACTTTAGGCTGCATCGTCACTTGGCGAGATTGCAGTCATAATATGTCATATATTAAAACAAAAACTATTCAAACTTGAACATACTTTGTACATAGTTATAGTTACCATCGATGTAAATGAATCGCATGAAAAAACATTGTACACAAACTAATAAATGTCCATGAACTAATACGTGACTCGATAGAACTATGTCGTATTTGTATCATTTATTACTATAACATGTCTATGGCTAGTTTAAGACATCGTTGTATTTAAATTTTTTAGATACTAAAATAACCTATGAGGACTAAATAAAGTAAATAAAACCCTAGTTAAAAATTTTGATCACCATTTTTTCGAGAGACTAATAAGCGTTCGCCGGATCCCCTAACCTTTGAGACTATGCAAACTTCAGTTTAAGAGACAGGTATCACGACACTGCGTCTCATTATTAAGCCTCTTAAGCCCGAAAAAAGAATATAAAAATGCATGTTTTGGTTTTGGTAACGTGAAAAGGTATGTTTTATTTTTGGTTTTTTCAATTCGATCCATAAAATTATGTAACTTTTATTTATTTTAGGCTATTTGATACTGCTTGTATGAGTAATAAACTGTTTCGCAGGTAGTCCCTCGGCTGAGGTTAAGAAATAAGGATACATTATAAAAATATATGATTGTCGGATAATTTTTTTTTTCCTATGCAATGCAGTCCGATATATTTATTAAATACTGGCTTTTCTGCAGAAAATTATATCATGCTATAACATTTAAACGGGGCAAGTCCAAATACAAACTCAAGTTAAATAAATTATCGTGGATTGAAGTAGAAGCGGGTGACGACATCACATAAAATCGTTAACTCCGCTCATGCTCCGTAGAGGGATGCTGCGTCACTCGATCTCGTAGTAAATGAGATACGCACGTTTAAGACTTTAGTGGCGCGAACCATGATATAGTTATTTAGGGATCATCTAATTTGATTCTTCTATCTTCCTAACTAACAAACGAAATTGTTTAATTTTTAACAATTCTTTTCCTCGATCTTTAATATAATTTTCGTGACCACATGACGCGGCGAAATGGTACTCCCGACGAAAAGATTCCGTGCGCGGATGATAACAAAGGCATTCCCCTGCCTGAGATGTGGCGCCAAGACTGTGACCTTTCTGTTCTGGGCGACTCTTTATGTGGTTGTGATGAAGATGACGATATTGAAAAGCAGTGGGCCAACTACAGTGAAGGATTGGTCTGTACCTGACAATTACACCAAGTGGCTGGTAAATAGACGAATATAACCACCTCTCCCGTTAATGTTACCTATGTGATAAGCATGCTAATCTTTTAAGCTAAAATCAGACATACAGCATGGAACTCAAGTCGTCACAGCCAAATATTACGCCAGTGGAGTTATTGTTTTCTTAACGTCCATTTTCCGTGCTGTATTTTTCTTTTTACTAGTTCTTCACTGCGATCTCTCTGGTAGTGATGATGAGGTGAAAAATGAAAGAGAAATAATCTTGCGTGAACTAGGGCACAAATTAATATTAAATGAAGTTTCAAAAGTGTTTATAAACTAGGCCTACTTAAAATAAATAAATTTTGAATTTAAATTAAAATCACAATAAATTTTGAATTAATATTAAAATCACAGCCATAACTGCATTTGGTAACTACATGGATGAATTCAGTATCTATCCTGACTGGATTCTGGTGGAGCGCGACGTACCTAACCATTTTAACGCTTGACTAAATGGAATATATTTAGGGTGTTATTTGGAAATAACAAATTCCTTAGTGTTTTAACAAGGCGAGAGATTTGGTAGTATGTATTGTTTCAAAAGGAAACCGTTCAAAACGTATGAAGCATTGGCGCGTTTATCGGTACATATATACCTGAAATGATGGCCTCCGATAATATTAAAATAATAATTTACAACTACGTTCATAAGCACACACATACAAGCGTAAACGTAAAATATTTTACGTTATTAAGATTATTTCGGTTTGGCGATCAAGATTCAGTCGGCCCGAGTTAAAAACTACCGTATAATTTCAAATTTGGCTTAGAACTTTCGATGGTTAGCATAGCAAATACTAGATCATAATTAAAAGTGACCCTAACCTTTAATATTATAACGGTTTGCGTTGAAATATTTATACAACCTTTACATTTAAAACATTTGATGCTCTCTTCTATTTTGGATTCATAAGTTAGTAGGTACCATGAGCTGATGCAACAGAAAACTTAAACATTATTTTTAGTTGCAGGGTCCAGTTTTAGGCGACGATGAAGAATTAGACTCGTCTAATAATGACTGGCTCGAGCCAGACAACGCAACCATTATTGAATTAGAACAGAGAGTTGAAAAAGTTCAGGAAGTTTGTCACTTACGGTCCCTTCCCACGCAGATTATAAACAGCAAGGAATTCTTCGTCGACCATGCTCATAATATTGTTTGGTGTAATATATTCAAAGCCGCTAGTACTTCTTGGTTATATAATTTCAATATATTAGGTAAGGTTTGGGATGAAATAGTATTTGTTACTTTATGAAGGTTAATATTTTAATTTTTCAACCCCTTTCAGGAGGTTATGACAAGAAGTTTTTGGCTCGGACGAGGCACACGCCCTTGATGTTGGCTCGAAAGAAATATCCAAGGCCGAGTGAAGAGGAACTAAAGGACGCTGTAAATACACCAGGTGTTATATCCCTTTTGGTAGTGCGCGAACCGTTCGTTCGATTACTTTCTGCTTATAGGGACAAGCTTGAAAATATAACACCGCCATACTATAGAAAACTTGCAAGAGCAATAGTGGCAGCACATAGAGAGGCCGCTTTGAAGGTTTTGGGACCAATCAAATCCTTTGGCCCGACGTTTTACGAATTCGTATCTTACCTTATTAAAAACTACGCGTCTGGGGAGGTTACCCTAGACGAACACTGGGCGCCATATTACAAATTTTGCACACCATGTGCAGCAAATTTTACAGTAATAGCTAAAGTTGAAACTTTGTCTAGAGATTCGGCATTCGTCGTACAACAGTTAGGACTTGGTCATATATTGGGCAGGAGAGTCCGAAATCGTAGAATGCGGCTGCGCACAGTGATGAATAAATCACGCGATGGGAAGAATACTTCCGCTTTGTTGAAATATTATTTCGGACAGCTCGACGAGCAAATGTTAGACAAACTATTGCAAATATATGGTATAGATTTCGAAATGTTCGGTTACAAATCAGATATTTATCGACGTTACGTAAGAAAATAAATTATATTTAATTTACTTTGTGTTTTATTTTCCTCAGCTGTGTTATGCATGCTATGTTTATAAGTTTAAACTTAAAGGTCTAATGCCCGATTCCACAAACCATAAACAAGGCTATCCCTAAGTAAGTAACATTTAATAGAAGACGGTTCCCAAGCATGGGTACATTTACCTTTCACCAATAGATTTTCACTTGGCAAATCATATAACTTAACTTGTCTATGGTCCTTGCCACAAGATGAGGCACATTTTTCATTTTTAGTATGAATATAAGGTCATTAAACAAACCGGATTTACATTTTTTTTCATCTGTCATCTGTCATATGACAGTTTGTGAGTTCCATAAATATGCACCGCCGAATCGGTGTCGTAACTTAGGATGGCGCCCAAAGTCGATTCACATCATCTAAGAGTTGGTGAAACTTTTTTTTCTGTACGCAGCACCCAAATCATTATGCTTCAGATTTAAGCGTTTCCTAGGTTTAGTGAAAATCGGCATAAAAGTGAATATAAGTGTTTACTTAAATGCTTTTGATTTGGTTTCTAGTGGGTATTAATAGTATAACTTTTTCCAATGATAGCCTATGTTACTCTACGTCCTTTCAACTCAGTCTATGACAAAAATATTGTTGATTTGTTTCCTAGTTAGGGTGTTAAGCAAGGACAAACAAAATCACTTTCGCATTTATAATATTAGTAAGGATTGCACTTACTTGACAATACCGTGAGCAGGAATATATAGTCACTAAATGTGATGAGTCCCGACGAGCCAAGTTTGTAGAATATAGAATCTTCATCCAAATCCAAGTTGAGGCGCTGGCTTATAGTCTGAGGAAACACGTTAGGAATTGCATCATAAGATTTTATTTTTACATTTGCTGCAAGGCTATTCTAATCTAGATTGTCACTATCTAATCGCAATCTGTCTATATCTAATTGTTAGCTGGTATGTAAGAAATCATCTATATGACTATTTTTTTTAATTACGGGACTCGAACTGTTCCTACGCGGTCTAATAAGTCCAACAAAAAAAGACTGAAAGGAAAATGCGAAAAATAATTATGTACCCATAGAAGCGGCTACCAAAGGTATAGCTATGTTATCTTGTTTAAACTTAAGGAATCAAAAAAATCCATGCTGGAAAATCTAAGAGAAAATTCTAATATAAAAGCATAAGTGTTAAACTATTTAAAAATTTTTGCCTTGAAATAAATATAAAAAGCTAGAACAGATTTGCGAAATAGTTGCAAATCATCATTATTAAATTTATAGGATTTCAACTAAAGCTGCTAGAAGATCACTGCCGCAGTACGCAATACGCACCGAATGTAACGCTTTTTGAGTACTAAAAACGCAAGTAACGAGTATTTTACAAGTTTCGATCGCATCGGATGTCTAAAAAATCATAAGTCACACTATTGTTATTCGTCACTTAAAACAAATAATTTATATACCGTGTCATTAAAGTCTGTTTTTCTATTACTAAGATGATTTGATGATTTGTTATGATTTGCCGCAAAATAATTCAGATTTTCTGAACGAATGTTTCTCATTTTTTTATGCTCCTGATGTTTAGGGAGACGATTTATAGTTTGATATAGTCTGCATCAACAGACACATGTATCACAACGTCTCGTTCGAGTAGATAGGTTAACAGGACTCCGCCTGAGAACTTCGCCAATTTGATAAAAGTTATATCAAATTGGCAAAGTGTCATAGATTTGCAGTTATATCATATAACTGCAAACCTATGACTGCAACCACTCTGCTAATATATCATACAGTAGAATTTTCAATGCTTTTAAATTACGTTACGTTCGGATATTGCGGATTCTTGCGACTCACTTTTACTGTACGACCTGTTTGATAAAGGTTTCCAGATAAATTGGCTTGCTAGGGTTGTATTATCATAGTGGGAACAAAGAACCGTCGAGTTGGATAACCCTGCTTTTCAATATAATTTTGACATTCAAGAGGAAATTAGGATTTTATTGAAATACATTTTTCTGGAATACATTAACGATAAAAAATCACAAATATGCTTTCTCGAAGTCAGTTTATATACATAAACTTAAACATATTATTAACTATAAGAAAGACAAATCAATAAAGTATAATTTCCCATTGACTATCAATGTTAAATTGAAAACCAGTTACCCAAAGTTACGGTTATTAAAAATTGTGCATATAACATAAACAAAATATTTTTGTTTTTACAAAAAGAGTGAGCGGTAGATAGTTTGTGAAGGAGAGGCGAAAGACAGTACCTCATCGATGTTCTGAAAAGACAAGAAAGTAGTGTAAAGACAGTGACAGTGCCAAAGAGAGGTAGTGCTTTAATTTATGCTTTTTTTATTAACACAAAAGTTGATTTAATATTTTTTAATACATTGGCCAGTAAAAAGCAGTTTCTTTGTTGGAGGTTTTAAAGTAGACTACCGCGTGCAGTAAAAATATTATTCCCACATTGTCTTTTAGAGAATGGTGGTTCCTAATAGGTAATTTGGCGTGATTTACTCACTTATGTATTGAAAAATATTATATGTAAATTATTTACTTAGTACAAAAATATTTATTATCCTAACAGAATGTTCCGCTACAACATCTTCATTAGTCTATCTATCTAAGTCAAATAAAATTATTAATTAACCTGTAATATAATACGTAGACAAGGTTTTTAAAGGTTCGAGCACATTAAGGCAAAACGAGCCGCAACGCATTAAAAATCAATAATAGCATTTTTAAAAGAAACGAAACTTTCCACGTCTTACCTATTTCAACTGTTTGTGAGTGATTTGCTGTTAAACGTCGTAGGTATACCTTGAGAATGTTGGTTGGCAAATTACTCCAAAAACTCTCGTCAACGTTCAACTACTGGTGACAGATTTTATGACAGTAATAAATGAACATATCCAATGATTGCAATATTAAATCGCACAGGTGAACTACAAAAGATTCGTCGAAAAAGTAGGAATATAACGACAAAATTATCGATTAGACTATCAAACCGGCAAAAAGTCCGACGACGTTGGCGGAGCAAAAAAAGAAACAAAATTGTAACTATTGCGTTGTGGCGTGGACCCACCTAAAATGCGCGAACCTTTAATAAGAACTACCTATTCAAGAAACTAGAAATTACCTTCGGGTCATATCTTCTGTACTGATCTAATCCTAAACCTGTAAAAAAATAATGGATTTAAAGTACCTAATATAACTTTTTGATAAAATAATCATGTAAACAATAGGTTAAACCGCACTAAATAGAACTGCACTGCAACGAAATGCGCAATACTGCATCCAGTAATGGGGTGATATGAAGAAGCCGCATTATGGAAGCATCTCGAAGCTCGTTGGCTGCGCGTCGGCCACACGCCACTTCAAACTGCACTTTATTTAGCGGGAGGAAAGATTTAAATTTCCAATGCATTGCAGTTCCGTCCAGTCCGGTTTAGCCCCTACAGGAGTCAAAGTGTGATCATAGAATAACTAATGGATTGCAATATGTAATATTACCATCAGGTTGTTTAACTCCAGGCGTCATGGAGCGCAGAAAGTCATCGGGTGTCATGAATACCTCATGCTGGTCATGATGCTGAGCTTGCAGAGTTGCGAAGTAACGAAATACCTTGTCGGGTGTTGAATATTGGCGCATGCGGTTTTCATATTCAATTATCTATCCAAGTTCCAGCAAAGCAGCAGTTAAAGAAAGAAATAACTTTTTATTTTATACCTACATAAGCGATGTTTCATTGCGTAAAGTCGCCTTCAAAACGTTTTATTTAAATAAACCTTTAAGAGGGAGTTTTGATGCGTATGTACAGATGTTGCCATTACGTAAACTGAGATGACGGAGGTAACAATTAACAACGTTAAATTAAAACGAATAAGTTATGAGGGTTCCAAATAAGCCCTTGACTAAGAAGAAGCTTAGCCATTCATTATTTTTGTTATCATGTATACTTAGTATAATATGGAATTAACTACCCAATTATCTGTTAATCGTTTAAATATTATTTATTCAATAGGTGGATGGAATGTCTGTCTGTTTGATAGCTTTTCATTGAAAAACAACTAAGCTGATTTCAATTAAATTCGGTACTAAAATTGCTAGCCTTTTGAAAAATTGGTAAATGACATTAGAGGCTACTTTTCGCAGCATTTTAAAAGGTTAATTTGTCATCCTGGTACTGAGTACTGGAAAAAAGTTGCAACTACACATTTTCGATTGGCCACCAATCACTGCACTGGGCACACACGGCACTGGGCAAGCGTGGTGGAATACTGCCTTAACCCCTTCTCATTGCGAAAGGAGACCCATGCCCTGTAGTGGACCAGTGATGTGTTGATATGATGATGAAACATTTTCGAACATTTTGCACTGTTTCATATTATACTTTTACCTGACAATAATAATTTTCGTTAAAATTGTTATAATGTGTTGAAACAACATTGCACATTCGCAACAATGTTGAAGAGCATGTTACTTAGTAAGAGTGCATCCAGGATAAAATACTTAATTTCAATTCTAAAATCATTACGAACCTAAACACACCGTTTTTTAATGAAACTCCTACGAAAGGTTCTGGAATTATATAATGCAGATGCTCAGGGAGTCTGGCTGAGACTGTCTTCGCCGAGAGGCAACGGTGGCAGTTATTACTCCAACAAAATCACCCTCCATAGACCGGCGCGGGTCAATCGTAAAAATTATGCCAAACCAAAACAGCAAGTCTGTCTTCTCAATGTTTGGAGATTACATCAAGAATCCTTATGGGTCTTAAATTAAAATTGAATACCATCAGGCTGTTTCATGCCAGGAGTGATGGCCCGCAAGAAGTCATCAGGTGTCATATAAACTTCAGTGTTTTCACCGAAAGTCAATTTGACAGTTGCAAAGTATCTGAATATTTTGTCAGGAGTTGAATAAGCTCGCATTCGGTTCTCATATTCCATTATCTGTCAGGAGAAATAAAAAACTTAAGAGAAAAAATAAACAAATAAAAAGTAAAGTTAACTAAAACATAAAAAAATAGGTTTAAAGTTTGATTCATTGATTTTAATGAGAGTAGGTTGGTAAATTCCCTTCCAGAAATATGCAGGCATATGCCTTTCTGAGTAAATTAATAGCTAAATTTTATTTAAAATAATAATTTTTCAGAAAGTCCAAACATTGAAGAATTATATAAAAATAGTAAGTTAATATAAAAGTATAGTAAAAATTACAAATAATTAAGAGTATACATACTATTCCTATCACACAATTTAGACAAAAAAAAATAAAAAATCTGACCTTTCTGTCCCTGAAACCAACTTTTTCCTTTCTATATCTTTTCTTTCTGGTGTCAACTTCACCTTCGGAATCACTCTCAGCAATCTCTTCGGCTGCTGTTATCGAAGGAATTATTTGATACCTCAACCTAAAACAATAATTATATAAAATACAATATAAAATGTGTGCTTTAGATTTAATTAAAATTAAATTACTTACTGCAAATACTACCTTCCTTGTTTAGGAAAAATAATCTAGAAATAATGGCAAATAAATAACACAGGTAACTGTTAAAAGTTACGCTGTTAAAAGTTACACTTTATCTGATAATGTTTCTAAAAAACTCTACTACACTGCTATACTATACCCCAACTGCATTGCATTGCCTGACTGTGCTTTTGTAAGTTAAATAGTCTATAATAACTTTCCTCAACAATCGGACTGCTTAGGGGTTACCAAGTCAAGAGGGATTGGTAGTCTCCACATGACATTGAGAATATTATGGAGAACTCTCATGCATAAACAATAAAACAAGCAATATTTAACTGCTTAAATTAAAAACGCATGGCTCAGAAATGTTTGAAGTGTGATCTGGTGCTCAAACTTAGCCCCAGTAAGCTGAAGTGTTACCAATGAGGCTATCACCACCCTTTATTATTAGTATAGACTTAATAATTAATGATGTCACACGAGGAGATGGTGTATGCATTGAAACAGGGTCAATGAACAACAGTGTCAATGTCTAATGTTAATCATATCCCCCAATGAAATCTGACAAGGGATATAATTAACGTGTCCCCCTGCTAAAGCACAGGAACATAGATAGAAGTTTATCCCTGTTTATTATAATACATATTGAGAGTTGATAAAGCTATGGAGGGAGAAGTTATACTTTTATCCTTTCTCCTAAAAGAAAGTTGTCTCCTGCCCACGCAAGCCATGCATGCATATTAATCTTCTCTCAAAGGAGAACAATTTTAAACACACCACCCTGCCTCAATGTAGGTTAGCAGGCTTTAACTATTACTATCCCACATTAAAGGGAACAACCGAGTCCAACAGCTTGTTTGATTTAAATGTATAAAAATAAAATAAAAACACTATTCAAAATTTATAAAAAAAAACATCCACCCCCCGCTTGCAGGGCTTTTGAATGCCCAAGCAACTGGCAGCCATGGCTCCAGAGTGAGGAACCTCCTCACAATACATTATTATTATTAGTAACATGCTTTACAAGATGATAATAATGAATAATGATCTCATTAAAAGGCAGCGCATCTTCGACAAGAAATATAGAGTGCATATAGGACAGAAGGAAACATGGGAGATAGAAACCGCCAGCAAACATAGCATAGTCTGCTATACGGATGGATCTAGGCGGGAATCCACAAAGCTCAGTGGGGCTGGTATCTACAACAGCACCATTGCAGAAAAGGAACAAACAATAAGTCTAGGCAAATATGCAAGTGTCTTCCAAGCCGAGACATATGCCATCATGGCATGTGCCAATAGCTTATTAGAAACCCTAAATACATGGAGCAAAGAAGTTATCATTTACAGTGACAGTCAAGCTGTACTAAAGGCCCTTGGTAGGAAGGATACCACTTCTTCCCTGGTGAAGGAATGTAAAAACACATTAAATGCACTAGCGGAGTTAACAAAAGTGTTGATTGCCTGGGTTCCTGGCCATAAAGGAAATCGGGGCAATGAAAAAGCAGATGAGCTAGCAAGAATGGGCGCAAGCATCCAATTTTACGGGCCTGAGCCTTGTTTACCCATTCCATACCACATTACAAAAAGAGTGATAGAAGGCATCACGGAAAGAGAATCGAATACAAGATGGAACAATTCAACGCAATACAGGCAATCGAAATTGTTTCTGAAGTCATTCAACAAGAAGAAGACAAAACAACTAATGTCACGGAGCAGAACCAATATAGCACTGGTAGCAGGCGTAACCACAGGACATTGCCTGTTAAATAGACACCTAACGGTAATGAGAATTGCAGAAGATCCATCCTGCCCAGAGTGTGGCGAATTGGAAACCAGTTTTCACTTCATAGCTGAGTGCCCCATGTACGCGATGGTAAGTTGGGAACTACAAGGTAAGGACAGTTTTAGTGTAGAAGACCTAGCAAACCTCTCTATAGGGGATATCCTGAGGTTCACAAAAGAGACTGGTAGGTTGCAGGGGGGGATGCTGCCGGGACACCAGTAAACCTGTGTCCCGACATGGGGAATAGGGTGGAATAGTCCTTACAGAGGACTGATCACCCGTCTGGCACTGGCAGGCGTCCCCTCTATAAATAATAATAAAAAAACATGCTTTACAAGAACAGCTTCATTGTGTAGATTCCAGGCTAGTACTGAGTAGTATTTTGATTCAACCCAGGAATTACACCAGGTTTGTATTTAGATCAGATCATCATTATCATTCAGTCTATTCACATTCATAGTGAGACTACTGATCACAGGCCTCCTCTTTCATTGGACAGAGGGTTTTAGAGAGATATATGATCAGATGATACAAAATAACGACTTTTATACGGTAATGAACTAATACATGCTTACCAAATCTTGTAGGATGTGTATGCTGTAGCACTAAATAGTACGGAGTAAAGCAAATACTTGTATGAAAAACGCCGCAAGTTTTCATTGTTCTGTTTATTTTGACTATTATAGTATCTCTGACAAATATGTACTTGATTACAACCAATCGCAGTAACGATCTTGGAAACCTCACCAAAATGTGGCACTTTCCGTAATATTGGTATTTCCTTAGGTAACTTAAATAGACACGAAGTAATGTTGTACATTTTGGTTAATGGCCAACGATAGTTTATCTTGTTTTTCAGTGTACGAGAATTTTGATAAATTTATTTCCACTATCGACTGCCATTTGACATTATTTAACAATCGACACTGTTGACAATCATCTGATTTTGACACTTGAAAATGATATTTTTTTTAACTAGTACTGTCATAGGCTCTGGCCTAAAGCACTTTTGAATACTTTGTCTCTGGCTTATGAAGTAAGTGTTGTGCATCTACAAATGGACTTTTATCTTTCATTAATCGAGATGAAAGTGACTCACTCTATCTTTACGTTTCTCAGTCTTAATAATATAGATTATTACTATTCGTAATAAAGATGAACAAGCTTTTTTAATCGTAATTATTGTTTTTAATATTTTATTGTGATATGAAATCGCATTACTTTTAAAAAGGCAGGTATTAAAATCACCCATAAAAATTAAGTGATCATAAGATAGAAACAATTCTTTAAACAGCTTCAACTGTTGAAATAATTGATATTAAGTGACCTGAATGCAATACCTAGATGTAGCTTGGAATGGTGAGTGAAGATTTCAAGTAATAATTATTTAAGATACTATTTAAATATTAAAATAAGTTTATTATATCTAAAGGTAACAAATTTGACATTTCATTGTGTTACTCGTTGTATAATAATAGCAACTAATACTAATTTTTCTTCCACTCACACTATAGTGATACCACTTAAAACAATTGAATAAGATATAGGTGAACTTCGTTTTATTTTAGTACATTCTATTTATTATTTATTGTTCTTAGATTTTTCCTTTATGGTTTTCATTTACCTCAATGACATAAGAGTCTATCATATCTTCAGCACTCAGCAGTCAGCCTCAGCCATAGTCTATGGTTTAGTTTATGAAGGAAAAAGTACGAAAAAAGATGTTAGAGAACATTTTTTTCTAATTATTTTTAAAATAAATTGTGCAGACAAAGTACACATTCGAATAAGTGTTAAAGGTAACTCAGTTCTGATATTTTTATATCAAGACTAGTTTTTATTTAGATAGTTCATAATTTCCATCGTGTCTCAGTGCTAACATTTCATTGCTCGTATAACGTAATAGAAAGGTGCCAGTTATGTAACCTTGAATCACGGGATTTCAGTATTGATCTCTCATCATTTAATATTAGGGGAAAGTCCTGGAGAAGGTATGTAATAAAATAATTGTTACATATAATTTTAAATTGCGTGAAATATCTATTAGTCACGGCATTCCCCGTATCGGCGCCTGTTTCGTATACTTAGATAAAAGAAGATAACAAAAAGATTAACGGCAAATTAATAAATATCCAAACAATTTAAAATCCGGAATAATTAATTAAAAAGAAAGCATACAAATTAATTTGCAAAGTTATAAATTTTCTTTTGACACGACATAACCTTGAAATTTCTATGAAAATCTTGAGGAAACAATGTATGAAAAGCAATTAAATTTTTGTATGTGGCGGGTTATGTTCGAATATCTGAGGTAAAAACTACTCTTTTAAAATCCTATGTGACGAAAATGACTATTTGTTTGTGTAGATATGTCAATTTTTATAACATATGGACCTTATGGCCACACGTTCGGGGTGCATCGTAACGTTTCCTTCTCGGGATGAAGGGTCTAAGTATTCTAATGATATTTTCACTAAAGGCTCGCGAAACTGCTCTGCAGCATAACTGAGTGACAATGTCAAACAAGGTTTCTTTAGAGATGAGATGCAGTGCTACACCAGTGGTACTACGAATATTGATGCAAAGTATTTCATAGCTGCAGTGCAATGCAGAGATTTTGAGCGCTGTTCAGCCTATATTGGTCATTAGATAATGGTGCGGGTTAACTTAAAATGGCACTAGTGGTGTGCGATCATCTACAGAAATGTGATGCAACCTGGGTCCTTATTCTCTATGACTTTTAAATAATAAATATTGTTTGTAAAATGAAAATCAACAGTTATTCTATGTAGAGGTGAATTTTACATAAATGAAAAGCATTTAGTCACTTTACATTCTGAATAAGAAACTGGGTCCTGCCTGTGTTACTTATATCTGTCACATGTTTTTATTGGCATAAAATTTTCTGTATTTTTCTTAATGGCACAAATTTAGAAACAGTTCGTAACTACTAATGCTTTATACTATATGCTTATACTTATATCACAAAAATGCAATCCTTATCTGCAAACTTTGTAAATATATCTTAAAAAATAAGGTATTACACTTATTTATTTCAATGATATAGTTATTTTGCACAATGCCAAGTAACCTAAAAGGTATTAAGTAATTAATTACCTTAAATATACCTTACATACTTATATTATTACTTAATATAAGTATGTAAGGTATATTTTGATAGACATAATTTTTTCCACCATTAAACATATAAACATGTTGATATTTCACATTACATACAGAGGCCAGAAAATAAACATACCTTGTCAATGTGCCAGTTCCTCTGACATTGTGACTAACCTACTTTTCACTATTATCTTTCAGCCAAGATTAATCAAATATGTACTTAAGAAAATAACTTTAATTGTCATTATTGATTATATTACAAGGTTGTTTAATTGTTTCTACTTTTTTTATTTCAAATAACCTACCTTTTGCTTTTTTATGTCCATTATGTAGTACTTATTCTATTCTACACACTTACTAAGCATCACTTTTTGATGTGACTGGGAATTCAATCACTTTAAACATCCAAATACTGTATCACCCTGTACTGTACTGTAGCCCTGAACCACTGTATCACCTCTTATGAATTCAACAGGATTGGCAGTATAACTAACAGCAGTATTTAAATCAAGACTAAAAATGCATCGTGCAAGGATAGCCCTCCAGGCTTCTACTAGATCTGGCACCACAGACAGATTTGCATCATGGCTCCTCAACAAACCTCAGGTTAGAACTTAATTATTAGGAATATATAACCACCTATTATTATATTGTTTGTGAGTAAGTATTTTTAACTGAAATGGATGGATGGAACAAACAGTATATAGTCAAAGGTGCAAGAAGTTGGGAATGTGTATGTCTTGTTTTTTAAACATTACTAGACTGATTACAATCAGAATTATTGTGGTACAAAACTTTTTTAACTGTACATGTTTTTTGTAAAATAAATAAATTTTAATACTAAATTTTATACAATAATAGAACATTTCTTAATAATAATTTTAAATTAAATAAAAATGATTTGCTCACTTGCCTGTTTTTTGATGTAAAACAGGATGAGCTGACTTGATTTTATTACCAAATCATTGTCAACCTAACAACTTTTTAAACATACCTAAGGCTAGTGCCTTTTAAACACTTAATAGTATGTTATAACTGGTACACTGCAAAATACTGTTGAGCTTGAAAAAGGGGCAGTCCAGAAGATTTTCATTAGTTGAGACAACAAAGACCAGAATTTAAAATCAACTTTGTAAAACCGAAAAAAGAATACCTTTTTGATTTTGTCATCAAAATCCAAATCTATAGCTAAAGTCTTACTGTATTATTGTTTAAATGCTGAATACTGGAGGGCATTTATCTAATGCTATATATAAACTTTGATGGTTTGTTATATTCTTTGCATATTCTTGAAGCAAAAAGTCATAAAGCAATTCAAGATGGCCTTATCAAGTAATTTTATTATTGTTTAAATGAGAACATGCATGTAAGAAATTTCCTTATCATGTCTGGCTGTGTTCATGACATTGTTACTTTTTCATAAATTACTCTGAACCATTTTGAAGATGTGTGATCTATTTTCATTAAGGCAGTCTAATCTAAGAGGATTTTTTTTAGTGATGTAGATGAATTATGTATATAGGCTGTACGGAAGAAATACGAAAATGCGAGAACCAGGTTATCTTTGTTAACATTTTGATGTTTCTTGTATCCGATGCCCTTGGCACATGTCAGATTTGGTGTCATCAATATAGTGACAGATTTGATTTTTCTATTTAACTGTGTTATCAGTGAAAAGGCGAGCCCCCTTTTTACATTGATAAATTGTTATCAGAGGCAAAGATTAAAACTCAATAGGTATTAAACATATTATGTTTTGATTTTATATAATATTGTGTTAATGATACATTATGTTAGACAGTACTTAGATACTTAGTTTATGTTATGATGAATTAATTGACTAGCTGTTAGAAGCAATGTTTCCTCCTGAAACTAAAATATTTTGCAGCAGTACAAAGGAGCCCATGACCATCTTCATCATCCATCATATCTCCGTAAAAATGTAATTAAGACTGGTTTTGCTGTAAAAAGGAACTTATTGTTAGTTTGTTGCCTGGAAAACACATACATAATTTTTTTATGTGTTTCATGCAAGAGAGATAAATTATTTTAATCAGACATATCCATCTCTATTCGAAACATTGCAATTCATTCATTTATGCATATGATTTTGCTTACAATATAACTCTACCTTAGATGTAGACAATAGATAAAGTAATTTTAACTAATCTTGTCCCCTTGAAATTTGTCAAACAAAACGCCAACAATAGTTAAATAATATTGCTTGTCAACAATGCCAATAAGGTCTAGGACTTTTTAATGTTTAACTTAACCATTAATCATAGAATTGTGCCTACCGTCAATAATCCAAAATATTCAGATGGAATACTGAATTTAGTTGTGATATCCTTATCTACACGGTGATAATTAATCCAGGTAAAAGTGGTGTCTTCGGCCACCCTTTCGGAGGACCGAGCTAGATCACGGCTCGCACCTAACTTTACTGAGTTATCTGAATTTGAATATGAGTAATAAGACGACAATTGCTTTAACGGAGAAGGAAAACATCATGAGGAAACCTGCTTGCCTGGGAGTTCTCCATAGTGATCTTAAAAGCGTGATAAGTCTACCGAACCAAACTTGGCCAGCGTGACTACAGCCTGAACCCTTATATTATAAGAGAACCATGTCCTCTTGCGGGCCGGTAATGGGTTGATAGTGATAACCCCTATCTGCAGGGAAGAGTAGGAAAAGGATAGCACTACTAATTCAATCTGACATGTGAAGATTTTAGATTAGACTGATTATTACTTTCGGGTGTTATAGAAAAGCATTTTATTTAACAGGCTGCCGCTATGACAGTAAACGCCAACAGGCTGAAAAGTTCCACGGCAGCAGAACCTTTTCTCAATGGCTCCAGCTCAGCATATGTGGAGACCATGTACAATGCGTGGCTCTCCGATCCCAACTCCGTACATGCAGTAAGTGCAATTTTTATTACTGATTGTACAGTGTGTTTTAGCATATTATACTCTGGGTTATCTTTACATAGGATAAAACCAAGTCGCTCCCGCTTTTTGTACGTTTATATGTTTTAAACTTCGCAACGGATTTTGACGCAATTTTAAGCAACAGAAACAGTCACTCGAGAGTGAAGTTTATATGTAGTAAAGAGGCATTAGATTACAGGAAAGCAATTCGAAGTATATTTGTAAAGTGATGTCGTTACGAACATATTTTTGTGCGCTTAAATTGCAAACGCTGGCTAAACTTTACGAGATTAAATTAACTTACTATGGAATGCCACCAAAATATACCACTCTTTTATATCTTTATCGAAATTACAGTATATATCTAAATCCTTATTAGTTATCAAACCTATGTTTTCTATCTCTCAATATTGCAGCTGTAAAACCACTGTATGGGTTTTTAGCTGCAATATTGTAATATATATAAGTACCTAATAAAAATTTAAACTGTATTGCTTTGCTTGCAGAAATATCTTAGTCGCTATCCAAGAAATGTAACTAAGTTGACTTTTTTTACATTGATGATTTAGTAATTGTGTTTAGAATGTTTTATATACATATATTAGCTTACCATTTCGATACATGCTGCATTTTGCAACTCAGATAAGTGTCTCAACTGTGGGTCGAAATATAGAATAGCGAAATATAGAATAAAAGGTAAATGCAAATGTACAATGCAGAAAACAAATTACTATTATGAACATTTAGGTTTATTCATTTATTATTATAATCCTTAATATACTAAGTAACGGGGAGAACCTTAATTGTTTAAATTAGAAAACAAAAGTCTAGGAATCATAATCTCACATGTCAAAATCACATGTCTTGCTCAAACGCTGAGCGGACTTAAAATGGCGTCATACGTAGACGTGACATACCTAGTAGGAATACGCGAATCGCGTATTTACAAAGTGCGTGCGTGCGTACGTGGCTGCCTCCTAAGGTTCGTGCGTCACCGCCATAGCCGAAATATAGTTTTTCTCGAAACTAGATTTGAGATCAATCGAAATTATTGTACTGGCCAAACTTCGCCACGGCCCACATTTACACGTTCGTCTATAAATGCCTCTGATGCTGGCCGTTGCACACTAATGTGTTTCAGCCATAAAGAACAATAGTGGAAGTTAAAATTTACCGGCTTAGCTTTTGAGGGCTTCTGAAATCATGAAGCTTTAGCAACCCTTGTTATATTATAAAAAAACTACCCTTTTAACCAGACGACAAGTAATTTTATTGATAATCTCACATGAATATTAAAATATTTAAGAGCGATTCTAAAGATAAATTTGTTTATATCAATAACTAGAGATCCTGCCTGGAAGAAATCGCTATGAAGCGATAAGGTCGCCAAATTGTAAACGTTGTTTTGTTATAGTTTTCCTTTTTTTTGTACTTTTTGTGGTGTGCAATAAAAGTATATTTATTCATTCTTAAACCTTCCTCGTGAATCACTATCGATTGCTGAAAACTGCATTAAAATCCGTTGCGTAGTTTAAAAGATCCAAACAGCATTATCACCATAACGCGCTAGATGAGCAAGCAAAATCACTGAAGAGGAATGAATAGATTCGTCACAGTGAAGCATCAGCGCATTTATGGATTGACGTCTGCATTGTCAAGGTCACAGTGTGAAATACTCAATACGTGCAAGGTCAATTTGCGGGCGAGCTCTAACCGATCCGTTTAACGCTCGGCAAGCGTTTTATGTTCAATTATGTAAATCCAGTTCACTGTCGGTTTTCACTGGACAAAATATCTGCTTTAAAAGTATTTATTTATTTAAAAAAAATTGTATCTTTGATTGGTTGTTTGCTCATCTAATTGGGGTTTGGCGTTTTGTCGTGATAAAAATGTTTATGCTTGCAATTTTTATTTATTTTATTTAAACTCTTTAACTTTATTTGTACAACACTACACGGTTAGAAAAATAAAGGACGAATAGAGAGGACACAAGGACTGGAGAAGAATTCGAAAGGCAGCTTTATCGCTTGGAAGCGATCTCTGCCAGACAACCTTAGGATTCAGAATGAAACACAGATAAATCTAGATATAGTTAAAACTACTTTATCTTTCAGTACCGAAAGCAATTATGTACTGATAATGTGCCGTATTTACTCGCATTATTCGCCGAGGGTTTATTTTTCAATATTATAAAATGTTTTTTTTAATGGCGGATGATGCAGCCTGAGATCGCCTGAAATATACCAAACCTTCACTTAATTTGAAGATAATCGTACTTTATATGTAGTGTAAAAAGCACTTCAAATCTATGCGGTGCGTGCGTGACTTCGATTCGACTCGTGCACCGTAATGCAAAAATTTACTTGGAATATATAAGACGACGTACCTACAAAGTCGAGCCATAAGGGCTCTATTTGTACTATTTTTGTATGGAATCCTACAAAGAAGAGTCGCTTTATATTTATATAGTTATCAACTACGTATTTATATAGTAATGGAAATGGAAACTATTTATTAACTTATAAAAAAACTTGGAATCATTATAATTGCAGCTGTATACTTGCTTGTTGTTTACTTGTCTATGGATAAGCTTTTGAAATTTAGTTATCTATAGATAAAATATCCTATCTGAGTGACTGTATCAATTTGTGACGTCATATACTTATTATCATAATTGAGAGATAACTGAAAATAATAATCTACTACGCAGGCAATGCATTAATCTATGCTAATGAAACTTTTATAAAAAACTCTTCAATCTTTGCTCTGTGTTATTAAAATATCACTTGCTTTAACGTTGAAGGAAAACATCGTGAGGAAACCGGTATGCCTGAGAGATCCTCATAACGTTCTCAAAGGTGTAAGTCCACCAATACGCAAACTTGTTGAACTACGGCCTAAACCTCGGCCGACCTCTTCACTCTGAGAGGAGAGACCCGTGCCCGGTAGTGGGCTGGTAATGGGATGATTGGAATGATGATGATGATTTAAATGAATAGAGTTTTTGTTTTGCTATTTTTTTCGAGCTAGGCAAATCATATACTTTCTTACATTTCTTTGAGGTTCACTTCGTGATATTATAAGAAGTAATTAATGAAATCAAACCAGTTCTAGTCGAAACTTTTTTATCCAAATAGGTTAACGGTCTCATAGCGTTTATGGTAGGCACCATAAATCGAGAGATACGAGCCTAGCGGTTTGGGCAATTTATTTCGGTAAACAATACGTCGTAGAAATTAGCGTGTACAATTTATATATTATTCAATGGCCTACACGCTTATTTTTAGCATTTACAGTTGCCACCCATTGCTGGGTTTATTTGTAGAAGTTCTTCAAGTTTATGTTTGTCGAACCCACGACTCCACGAAAATGTACAGTTTTATATATATTTTTTTTTTTTTTTTTTATAAAAGAGACGATTGCGGTGCTTTTTAACCGACTTCAATTAGGAGGAGATTATCAATCCTTTTTTATGAAGATGATGTTAGGGCATAACTCCGTCATCTATAGACGTCATGTCGACGAATTTAATATATCTTCTCACGTAAAAAGTGGTCTGCGATCTTAACGTGCTTGCATATAATGGAATTAAAAAGTCGTCATAATTCAATTGATAGAAAATGCATACCTCTCCAAAGTTGTGTTGAATTACGGTGTCCAGAATTATTAAGACTAATATGCACTCCCACGTTTGGACTTTACTCTTGCTTTTCTCTTGTTTACTTGTAAATGATAACAGTTGGTGAAGTTGTGTAACGTAAGGTCAGTAGTTTTATATCGTTTATAAGTATATCTGTTATTTGCACAATGATAATATAATGATGAGAAATAAATAAGCAATTAAATTGTATTGTCTTACCGGTTTTTTCGAGAACTTCGAATTTTAGTCTGGATGACCAACAAATCTTAAATACTTTTGTTTTGAATTATGTGCTTAGTGGCATCATTTTACATAGTACTCTCACATTATACTGTGAAGCAACTTTTATTTTTGGTCCAAATTCCTTATAAATTCACGCTTATAACTTGAAAAATACAAACTTTCATACAAACCTTCCCCTGTTACCTTTAGGGGTTAGATTATAAAAAAGAACTTTCTAAATACACTTTAATTTTCTATGATTTTTATATTCCATGAGCACCGAATATTCTTCCAGCATTTTAAATTTCTACGTTGGGCGTAGGTTGTCTGTCAGTTAGTTAGGACAAAGCCTTTCAAAGCAGGTAATAGATTTTATGAATACGAATCTCTTCAAATTTCTTTTTTAAATTTCATTACATTATCGCACTGAGACCGTGGCGGTCTCAGTGCGATAATTGTTGTTTTTGGCCTGAATTTTTGGTACTTCTAAGTGAGTAATTTATGGTAATTGGGATTTTAGTTAGGGGTCTTCTAAAAGGAGGTTTGCATTTGTTGCTAGATTTACTTCCTGCGTCAGACATCAGCGGACTTGTACTTAGGTACTGTTTGTTTTAGTCCTGGGACGCATTCTTCCGCAATGCGACCAACGGAGCACAACCTGGCGTTGCCTACACACCTCCTCCAAATCTGGCACCGTACTCTAAAAACGAAGTGCCGCTTACGTCACTTGTCCCAGCTTCCGGTGGCATGCCCTCTATCTCAGCCGGTAAGTACTAGTAGAATAAAAAAATCATTAGTTCCTTTTGATTAACATTTTATATCAATTTTTTTTTGATGATTTCCAAATAATTTTAACTCAATCAAAGATTTTTTATTCAAAGTTTGTATACTGTAAAGGCAAACAAATTAATTGAACAGTAATTATTTTTAAAACTACTGAATCTCGATCAAATATGTTTTGTAGATATAAATCTTTCAGGTTTGCCAAAACACTTACTGATACTCGAGACATTTCGGCCGCAATGCGACATTGCGCAATCAGGTCTCGGGAAAATTCTGTGTTAGGTATGTTGTATTTTATAATACGCAACCTATGTGCTATTATAAAGTACAATGTTGTTCCTTTAACCCTAAGAATAAATTAAGATGTGTTGTTCTACAGAATTGTTTTAAGGAAACTTTCTCCTCTAAAAGTAATTGTACTGTTCTATCCATAATTATATTATGTATGTACCTACATGTTCTGCATAATAGGTAAAAATATGAACATCAGCTGTATTGAGAGCAATCTGTTTTAGCTGGTGCAATATTAATCGATCTTACTTTCCTTAATACAAATTGTTCGATCCCAGGCTCTCCAATCAACGAAAAGATTATCGACGATCATCTAGCCGTACAAGCTATCATCAGGAGTTATCAGGTGAATCAACATTCTAATTCATTTAAATCATTAATACACTTATTACTTATAGTTTGCCCATTTTTACCTTAGATACGTGTATGAATTAAATTCAAGGTATTTCTCAAGAGTTATCTTTATACACTTATAAGTTTAACTTTACGCTGGTCGTATATATTGGTAAGAACAGGAAATGTCCTCTACCTTGTTAGTTACGGATACATTTAGCTTGTAGTACAAGTTGACCCTATATTTTCTAGAAAACGAACAGGTTTCCCTAAGATTTTTGTTTTTATTCATAATCATAGATTGAAAGACGTGGTTTTATGTGATTAATGTTTAATCTATTGCTGTGATCGCTCTTTATCAAAGATTCATAAGATAAGATCTGTTATTATATGAAAGGCATTATCATCGCCTACTCATAGTATTGAATATTATTTGAAAGCATTACATTTATTCCGTTGCAGAATCATGTTGTATGCGTTTGTCTTGTGCCCCCTATTGATGTGAAATAACATCTACGTATGCGGTAATACAGTTGATACATCGAACCGATGAGTGGGACAAGATACCGATTTTTAAGTCTCCATTAGTCATCGTGACTTTTTATTGGCATATAATTAACATTTACATTAAAACAGTTTATTTTTATATAATTCTCTGGAGTATCGTTGTATCAACTGTATAATTAACTTATTTATAGTTAAATTAGGTTCATGTTATTGGCAGTGGAAGTACACGATCTAAACATACTTCCCGATTATTTGAATTTTAAACAGTAGTGATTAAAAAAAATACCTGTACATAGCAAATTTAAACAAAGATATAGTTTTCTGTAATAAAGGTAATAGGTAAGGTCTCAGGAATTTCTAAGGAAATTGGCATTGCAGTTTTGAAACTCGCATTTAGGCGTGTCGCTGCGCATCGAATTTCACAAAACTCATAACTTTTTTTTTTACATACTAAAGTCGAAATAATTAAATAAGTCGACTGAGAGAGTTACAGACTGTTGCAGATTACGTTTTGTATGAAACATTCTTGGATGCAATTGGGAACACCACGAAATCCGATCGAAAACAAGATAAATTAATTATTTAAACGATGTGATTCAATTGGAAAAGGTTTCAACTAACTTTTGGGTAGAATATTGATTACAGGCGCAAAACTCTGAATTTCATCTCCAGAGTTTTAGTAGTTGTAGACCTATTTACAGACGGTTGCAGGTTATAACGTTTTAAATTCAAAATCCTTAACTAAAATCGGAAACACCACGAAATCACGATTGGATTGTGATTCTTGGACGAAATCCGATAGAGAACAAGATAAGTTAATTGTTTAAAAGATGTGTTTCAATTGTCAAAGGTTTCTTGGTTACTTATAAACTGGGTCATTGGGTAGAATTGAAGACGCAAAACACTGAATTACATCTTCAGGCTTTTTGGAGTATTAGAAAAAATTAATAAAGTTAAACAGACGTTTGCAGATTATAAAGTTTTAAATTTAAAATCATTTAGTAAAATCGGGAACACCACGTGATTTAATCCTAATCACAATCGAAATCTGATCTGTGTTTCAACTGAAAAATGTTTCCTGGTTACTTATTTAACTATTGCTGGTATTTTAGGTAGAATACTAATTAAAGACTCACAACCTTAATTACATTTAAGAGTATCATAGACTCAATATTATTGTCTGTCACCAAGACAACAATATTGAGATTTGCTACCAAGGTTTACTTATTAGATCGCGGGAGAGTTAACTACGATTTTTTATGGAATCGAAAGATTGCCATCTGTTTTCCACTATTGTAACTAGATGGCTCTCATTGGCAGAAAATCTTACTTCTTGGTACTGATATTGTACTTTTTAAATTATTTCGACTATTAAGACTTTTTACAATCACTATCAGATTTTTGTATAGTTGTCTAGTCTAAATATGTGCTAGCGATACCACCCATGGTGTAGAGCAACATCTAAATTATTTGAAACGCTCTAGCTGCAGTGACGTAAACGCCTAATTTATTGAAGGTCATTGAAAGTCATTACCGCACTTATCTGCTTAGACCCGGTTTCATGGGATTTCACGCCAAGATGTATGACATTAATATGCCTATTTCAAGGTTTCCCACTCGGATTGCATTTGATTTATTTGGCTCGCTGCAATTTTTTTTACCTTAAAAGGTATATATGTTTACTTTAAAAATTCTTGCTTATATTTACATAGAATAGGTTAACGTTGGCTTTGTACAATCTTGTTAACAAGCTGTCGTTATTCAGTTACACTCATAATTGTATTGATTTTCAGTGTACGAGTCAATGTAACATGTGCACACAAAAATAAATCTTAAAGAGGAAATTAATGCCAAAATAAATCATATCAGGAAAAAATAAAGGGTAAATGAATGTGAAAATGAAGTAGGTATGACTTGTGTGATTGATTAAAAATTTGACAGTCCAAACATATTCTGTCGTACTCTTCTTATATATATTATGTCAGTACTCGTAGTTGGTTAAAAACTTGCACGTGCCAGATAAGTTCCTATCTATTTTTTGTATAAATCCAAACTATGGAAATTTTTGTCAAATTTATAAATTAACACCATTTTAAAATTATAGATTTCAAAAACAAAGATTTCATGTTATCTATAATAATCAGAAAAATGTTTGATCGGTAAGCCTCAAATTCGTAAATATAACGAAGCTGTATTGAAACAGTATTTTAGAGAAGTTTTAGCTTATCCTCAAACAGAGGAATCGGTATTTAACGCCGACGCCGAGTTTTAGTATATTCGGGCATATCTCTGGGTTTCGCCAATCCGAGTATCTACGGATTTTTAAGTGCTTCTTAGTATTGGCTTAAGCCCCAGGCTAGATAATAAAGGTTTTAAATTGCATGAATTATCAACAGCAATTGGATTGCTATCGCTTTTGCAATAGGATTATTGTTAGTTTAAAAAGAGGAACGTTTTCATCAGACGCTTAAAACTTATCGAGAATCACATTCACAACAATCCGAAAGGCGTCTTTGTTGAAGAGACAGAAAAACTCGAGCTAAAAGAATCACCCCCATAAATTTTATCTTCATAGCCGGATTGGCTGAAAATTTGAATTGAAGTGATAGGGTAAATATGGCAATTATTGCACAACGAAGTATCGGGTTCTTTCTTTTTTAATTGTAGTTAAGGCTACTTAGGTTTGCAGCACATTGGCTACTATTCCTTGAGCTATTTTACTAAAATGTAGGAAAGTAAGTTGTATAAGCTGTATACGCTGTAGATACAAGATACAAGTGCTGCAACGACTTTTTAAGGACAATGGCCAAATGACTGTGAAACTATAGTATTGGTATAAATATAATTGTGGCTTAATTTAGAAAACAAATATTGTTGTTATTATGGTAATCCTGGGAATTTAGCGGTAATAAGGAATCGAACTGTTTAGTTAGTATTCAATAGCCTATTTTTTTTTTAAATTTAAAAGATCGATTTGCATTAACTTATATTTAAAGTTAGGTATAAAAAAATCACAACAATTAATGACTAATACATATATAGTATTAATATTTTATGTTCGGAGAAGAAAGGATTTCTTATTAATGAATATGTACAATTAAAAAAAATTATAAAGAGGAATTATTGACATCATGAACTAGTTACACAATTCTATTTATAGCAATACTAATCATAGGCATTGTCCTTTAAACTGAGTGAATAGGCGTATACGTGCTAAGCTAGTGCGGGCTAACTTGAGGTGGTGGGGTGCGTAATGCGTAGGCTCGCGGGCACCTGGCGGCGGATGTGGACCCGCTGGGCATCACCACGGCCAAACTGCCGGCGCTGGGCATGCGTGCGCCCAACTCCGAGCTCATCATGAGGAAATATTTCAATTTCGGTACGCACCCGAAGTTACTGCCGGTTACATGGAAACAATCACGTTTGACTATGTGTCACGTTTGAACTTTGTGATAGCTATGTGTTTAGCCGGCCTTTCTACCTAGGATCTGCAAGTCACGTAGGCATATCTTTGTGTAGAACCCACCAACGGTATCACTTAGCTTTCATAGTTGAGCTTAGTTTCTTACATTTCGTAAGAGCTAAAATGAGCTATGGAAATAAATGGATGGTATTTTTAGATTTTACATACTTTTCTGGCAAATCTTTCTTGTATATACCTAGTGGAAAGGCAAGGCATCTCTTAAACTTCGTCCATTCTAATATTTTTTATTAGAGGGTTTTATATATTGCGCACACAATAAATAACTACCTATGACTTCAATGCTCACAGTTTATACTCTTAATTTTGAAGAAATATAAATCTTAAGCTGAGGCTAACGTCAACTAGAAAATATTATAATGGATAAGATTTTTCCGCTTGGCGTAGCTAGACTTCAAGGAGGTGTCGTTCGTTCTCAAGCATCTCGGTTACTTCACGAAAAAAATCCCCTAACAACTGATTCGACCTTTAGACTATTTCTCTTAATATTACATACATGAAAAAAAATTTATATAATTAGTCTAATTACATGTATAACACTCGCATTGACAAATAACACAATCTTAAGTCTAACTCCAAGCAGACGTACGCACAACACGGTCCCACCAATCTGAAGATGACTATATCATGTAACATTCTAAATGCCTTGTGATTGGTGAACCCCCGCTGCGTTTTGAATCACTGACAGAATATCAGAGATACATTCATGAGTTTTTTCCACGAAGAAAGTCTCACGGCACTTAAAACAACTAAGTTAGACTAGACCGTGTTCTGGTATAAGCATTAGTGTTATCATTATTTATTATGTATCATACATCATACAAAATAACATCGACCACAGATTAAACAAACAAATTATTGAATTTGTCATCTATCTGTTATCTGATTGGTAGGAAGTACAGTGTACAATAAACTCACTATACGCTGCGTATACGCATGTAATGTGTATTAGAGTAATGTTGGCGAATTCAGGTATATTAACCTGACAAGATAATAAAACATAACAACTATTTTGAATTATGACACGCGCAATTAGTATAAAAGAACTGCACACTAGGATTATTATTTGATCTAACGTTTCAGAGTTATTGCATTCAAATACGCCATTACGTGTTACCCTTGAGTGTGTATGCAGCCTCTCCACTTAGCAATGATTTGAATTAAAAATTCTATACCAAATTAAATTTTAATGTTAATTCAATTTATATTTCCACCCGAGCAGAGGAAAACGAAGTGTTAATTAATGTAAACAAACTTTGATATTATTATCGTGCATATAAAAATGACATATTTTGTATATGTCATTTTATATGCATCTGTCCTTTTCTTTCATAAGCAAATGACTTCAAGGTTTGTTTACATAAATTCTCGTTTTTCGTTAACCGCTGCTAACCCTCCTGTAGTTAGTTACGCCAAACGACATTGCATTTGCATTTTATGTCCTTTGCATTTCACAATATCACAATCATCATACAAAAGCACTGCATTTTTAAACTGCAGTGAATATTTTACGCGCAGTGTGATTGTTTTCATTTAGATTTTACTATTTCACTTTCGTATAGAGAATAAATTTTTATTGCGATGCCTCTTTGCTTACTAATCACCCATAAAGATAATGGAGTGTGTTAAATGTATTATGCATGTACGTTAAATTCCTAGCCTAAATATTAACAGATTCGTTTGCAGTAGAGTGATATTGAAACAGTTTTACTACTACTATCAGTAAAGTAAAATTGATTTTGAAGCATTTTAAAATGTATAAATTTTTTTGTTTTTCCGATCATTACTAACTAGATGGACCGGTTTTATGATTGCTAGTCTCAACATTTAGGTTCCAGGTTTTTTTTTAATTTTCACTATTCAAATATTATGGGGCTTGTATCTGACTATTAATAATGTGTAAGCGTGTCCGCTATCTATATTTCTTAAACAAGATAAAAAAACTTCCAAAACAATAGGTTAGTATTAAAAAGTAAGGACGAATAAAATTAATGTTTTGTTCATTCAATATCACGAACTGTAACCAACGTATTCTTCTAAATATTAGTTAAATGTGCCTATTATTTAGGAATGAGAATATACAAAAGAATTACTGAATATTGCTTCCAATTATTGTGGTAGAAATATATATCCAACAATCCACCCGAAATGAGTATTAGTTATCTCGTCAGTATTTAGTGATGCCACTATCGGGTGTTATCCAGAATCACAAACACTGTCAGCACGTCCAGAAACACGTTGTTCTCGGCTGCATCGGTGTCGGTAATGTGTTACTGGTGACTGGGTATACGAAATAATATAACGTAACACTTCAGTTGGGGTGTTACAAATGTGTTGTAACACTTATTTAAACAATTTAACTGAATTAACTTCTTGCACACCAGTAATATCCTGGTATGTAGCTGCACTACTGCTAACGTATTTTAACTACTTGAAGTTAATTTTTGTCTAAGTAGAGTAGTACCTGTAGTTTGAATAAGCAATTAGGTGATATACACGTCTATAAAGAATTGACTATGTCACTTATTAAATTATATTTGAATTAAAAATGAATTGTTCAATTTAATTTGATCGTACTTTATCGCATAAGCCATCAAGAGCTACACGCAACTTACATTTCGTGCAGCTAAGCTTCGTGCGTGCTAAACACATTTTCTGGTTAGTATGTTCGATGCAGCATAATTTATTGAAGTAAAAGGCTGAGCCGAAGCAACTGCTTACTAAATTCACTTTGTATCCGACTTATGCCGACCGGAAATTCTGCCCGAATGTGTTAGAGATCGACGGTAGTTTATGCATCTTTCTCAAGTGACACGATCGAGCTTTATCGAGATTATTCATCTATAATAAGAATAATAATAATTTTTATTTGGCCTATAGTGTGACCACTGGGACTAAAACAGAAAAATAAATACGTTTGATGATATTGCCTGCGAGAGAAAAGTATATCGATTTAAACATAGTGAAATATAGTATCCTTTTCGGCCAAATGCAAAAAAGTTTCAGTTTACATTCTTTAGTTATTCTCTTTGGCTTTATTTACATTTTTATATTCGCATCGGCTGTACCGTTTAATGCTGATCCGCATATTGCGTACAGAAGCAAACTGGCTTTTGCGGTAATGTTGGCTCTACTTTATATAACTAGTCGCGCGGTCACCTCGTGGCGCGGCTTGATCCGCTGGGCATCTCGACTGGGGACCCGAGCTCTAGCGGCGACTGGCATGGCGGCCTACGAGCCTTCGCCAGTGAAGTGGTGATTAGGCAACACGTTCGATTCGGTATGGCCCGCTCGTATTGCGTTTGGCGGCCGGTTCGCACTGGTTACGAACGAGATCCAATTATAAGATAACTGTTTTTGATTGTTATTATTTAGAACTTGGAAAGGCCAGTGAGTTTTAGGTCAGTATCAAGGCAATTACCCTGAACAAAACAAAAAACAATACAGGGGTCATACACGTGTTACGTTTTCGGTATCTGTAGAATTTATACATTTGTGTCGGTATGCTCTGATAACGTGGTAGTATGAAGCGATTGTTTTAAAAATTTCTTCCTATATTTTATTTATTTTTGCTTTTTAAAATACGTTGATCTCTGATGAACCAGTGTATTACTTTATCGTTCCAAATTCGCAATACGAGTTTCAAAATTGCTAGCGGAATACCAAGCTTTATTAAAAAATTACTGTTGCACTTGCCCGGGTAAATTATTTGTACAGTAATTTCCACTGGAAGTTTTATATCAGAAACGGTTCACTGTAGAATTTAGCTATCGCTTGTGGGAATTGGGAGTATATTATAAGTATGCAGTATTTTGTTTATACTGGTTTGGTGTGGGGTTTTATGGTTCTATTAAAATTCTTGTTATAAAGTAGATAACAAATGTCCAACCTTCAATTTAATTGTGTTTATAAAAATAAAGCCATAAAAATTGTTACTAATATGTGCGTAAGGTACCTATATATGTATATGTTTACTAAGTACCTATATTTTTCTGTAATATTATGGGCTTGTTTAGTTAGTTATTTATTTATATATATTCAGGGATTTATCGAGGGATTGCTATGGGTTGACAGAAAGCAATACAGCTTTAACATAATACATATTGATTTTAGGTACAGTTTTACTACATCATAAAGTACTTTGTTTTTGATTTCAAATCAAACTATTGTAATTAATCATATTGTCTTTGTATATTAAATCTGATATGTTATGATTATTATAATACTAATCTTTCCGCATTTACCAAATAGGCTTTATCTGACGCAATATATTAATTGATATTTAATTTGAGACTAGCTTTTTGACATTCGGTCGTTTGTATCATTACAATCTTTTGTATATTGTAGAAATAGAAATATCTTAACAGCTTCGTTATTACAGCATAATAATCTTTTATTTAAAAAAATATAATATGCTTTGCAATCATATTCCTTTACTAGAGGTGGAATTAGTTGATTTTAATAGGAAGAAGAAAAAAAAGAAATGATCTGTATAATATGTAAATTAATAGGAAAAAAGTTTATTGAGAGGTTAATTATATTAGTAATATAAAATAAGTTTTATTCATAAATTGTCATAGAATAATCACAGGTGTTGGATGTAAATGTTTAAATTTTTGATGTAATTCTTATGAAGTTGACTACTAAAAAGGGTTGATTCCTATTTTTATGCAGTCTGGTATACGGTTCTCTGCCGTTTTGATCCGTTATCGAATTTGAAGAAATGTGATAATCAGATTGAAATTTGTAACTTTGACGGTGATTAATTATCTTAAAGGCAGAAGGTTTTACGAGTGACGGGTATGTATGTATTGTTTGTTTTGATTTCATCAATCCTTGAAAAGAGGTGGAAAATCGAGAAAGAGTCAAATTGCCGGATGCGGAGTAAGCCAGCTATGCAACCATCCATGCCTTTAAACATTGTGTTACCAGAAGCATTTTTTTTTGTTAAATTTAGAAAAATATTCAAGTTGTATTTATCCTCGAAGAACATTGTATTATGTATTAAGTCGGGATTTAATTAATAGAATTTTGTATCTACATAAGGATTTGCGACGCAAGTTTTTATTGTAATTTATATAAATCAAATAAATATTTTGTAAAAACACATTATTAAAGGAACAGTAGCAATAGTTACTTGTAGTATCTTTATTATGTATATGTATACTATATATACAAACTAAAGTAAACCAGTACGAATATATATATATATATATATATATATATATATTCCCTTTAGTAATTTTTTTTGTGTTCACTCACGTAGGTAAAATCAGTTTTTTATTTTTAATTATTTAATGGAATGATATACGTGATAGCTTTTCATTATATTTTATTTTTATTTTATTATTTATTTATGCTTTTTATCTACATGTTTTCAAAATAACTACCTAACAACAGGTTTATAGTTGTTTTGCTGCATATATTTAACAAAATGAACTAAAACAGATCCGAGGACACCATATAGCGAAACTCGACCCCTTGGAAATAGCAAACCTCGAATTGGCCGGTAAAAATCCACGGGAGGTGATACACAACAGCTACAGGTTTGGTAAGGAGACGACCTCCATAATCTGGGCGATCGACGTAGTTCATGGGTAGTTATGGCGATGCAGTAAAGTAGTTTTAACATCAATAACATCGAATAATAAGATCGATTTATTTGCTTGTTTGTTTTATTTTCTTGATTTTATTTAGTTTTGTATCCCGACTGTACGCCGTAACTACAGAAACGAAAACGCACAAGTCCTCGGCACGCACGGCCCATGTCAGACTGTACCTGTTCTCCATAATTGCATGACACTCACATTGTCGCATAATATGCATGCACTTAGTAGATATAAAAATGTATTGCATATGTTCTAGTAAAGCATGTTTTATAAGTAACTATATATCCAAATATATTGCATATGATCCAGTAATGCATGATTTATATGTAACAATTTATCCATAATATTGTATAGCATTGTATTTATTTTATTTGTATTATATGAATTTCATTTGGCACTCTAATATACGAATATATTGAAGCGAGCCGTTGAAAGCTTCTGTAGGCGCACAGCTTATTCTCATGGCAACGATATCTATAAATAAAACTCTGCATTTTTGCACGCCTCATAAGCGAAACGTTGAGGTTGTGCTCTACTCTCGACATTTGAAAAAAAGCAGTTTTCTCGAAACTGAAATTGATTTTTTTATATTTATATTGCACTTACAGGTTAATTTGAGTACACTAATATCAAGTCAAATAATTTGTCAGGCACATAAAATACATTTCAATAACAATTTTTTTGTTTAACATAGTAAATAATAACATTAAACATAATCTTTTCTGGACGTCCGTGTATGGACGGGTGTCCATACACGGACATGTGGCATCAAAATTGGTCGAAAAAATTATCGTATCGGAATAATTTTTTTTTAATTATCTACAGTAACACACGACATAATTTCTTAGTTAATATGAGCGTTCAATTCACTGTCGTTAAATTTCCATGTAATTATTCTAGCTAATATTAATTGTAACTTTCAATGTGCAATCATTATGACATTCCCGTGTATTGTTTACAAAAAATGAATAATAATTAATATTAAAAAAAAAAAATTGTAATGAGCATTGAAAGTTTCAGTAAAAAAAAATTCAATTTTATTGTGAAAAAAATGAGATTATGAGGCGTGCACTTTTGGATTTTCCAAATTTTTTTTTTACATGGTTGCATGTAGAATCTTTGCCATTTTCTGTTGCCAAACAAGACTATATTTTGTATTCATGGGTATTTTTTTTAAACTTTATTTCCCAAAAAAAAGAAAATTATACAACGAAGATTTTGTTTATTGGTATTGTGTCAGAATGAACTTCATATAATAACTGTACGTATACATACACATTGTTCGAGATATTCTTTTAGATTGATGAGGTGACCTTGAGCGATTAATTTACTTACCGGCCCTGGACCGCGGCCAATGGCATATATTTCGACATCCATTGTACGCATAGTATCGTAATATGTAGGGACAATAATAAAATTGGTAAACATTATACATTAATGGTAAACACATTTATATCATGGCGTCATAGTATAATAAAAATAATGTAACCTCAGAGGAATGAATGTATGTAGAGAGAGAGTCTTAACTTATTGCAGAAAATACACTGTGACCTTGACCCTAATTCTCTATGATATGAAGGTTTAATTTAGAATTCATAAAGTATTATTTGCATTCATTCACATCACATAATATAATAATACTAGGCAATTTATAGTATATGAAAGTCATCACATAATACAGAGTCCAGCTCTGTATTATGTGATGACTTTCTCAACGATTCTTACAAAAACTGCAAAGACTGCATCTCAAACAGCAGAAATTACTTGTTTAAGAGTTGAATATCATAGAGAATTAGTAGTCAGTACGTTTAGTATAAGATTTGCGGCCTTGTAAATCGAGTCGAGCAAGAGTAATTTCTGGTATCGAAACACTTTTATGAAATACTTCTACATTTTACAGACGTTCCGCAAGCGTTGGCTGTAAAGGTGTAGACAAGTTTGAGCTATCATAAAAGGCCGACGAGCTCAATTTGCTCTAAGTTACACTGTTTCCATACTCTACAAATACTCTTTCGAGCGTACAACTCTTATACAAAAGCTGCAGATAAAAGATACTGAATTAAAATAACATTAAAAACACTTGGCTATTAAACATAAACATTTTTGCCTCAAGCTCTCCCTAAAATATATTAGTTTCTCTGAGAATGTAGCAAACTTCCATATGGGATAATGAAGTCTTGTTTAAGTCGGGATGCCAGAAGCATAAAAAAATTACACGTTAGTCGTTACCATTCATACATTATGTGAAATGCTAGTAAAGGGATATGATATCTATCATAGCAATATGCTTTTCTGTGTGCTTTTACTCATAGTATGGTCCTTATGTTTTATATTTATTTAATCAATTTGAATGTTATGTAAAAAAAAAATCATGTAAATATTGTTTTCATAAGGTGGGATAAAATTGTATTATTGTTGTTCACTCATGTTTCACGCACTCTTATGAATCACTCTGCTTTTAGATGAAGCTGATATGGACAGGGTTTTCAAACTACCCTCTACCACTTTTATTGGAGAGAAGGAGAAGGCTTTGCCTTTAAGGTATTTATGCCGAATTTCAGTATATATTGCTACGTTTGGAGAACTTAAGCATTCTATTAGATTTTAGGAGTTATTGCTAATGCGAAACTATCAGTGCTTCAACTACTCCCAAAATATAATAGTTATATTCAATGTTCGGTGGCTTGTGTCCAGAGGGCTTTTGATCGAAACATGCAGGAAGGTAAAGTAAGATCAATGAGACGAGGTAAAGTATGGAAACAAATTTGCTTGCTAAAAGAAGGACAGATAGTTTACTTATACCTCTGACTCTTTCGCACGCATTATTTCTGGATCTCCTCTTAATGGCCTTTGCTTACGATACACATTAGAACATCTTCAATAGAGATTATGAATATCCACTGCGCGCTATTTCTTCGGATGGTGCAAAATTTGAGGTTAATTGCGTGCGTGAAAAAATAACAGTAGGTATAGTATCGCTGTCCTTTTCTTTGCATTCAAGAAAGTCAAATTTTTCTTTAATTCTGTATTTCGTCTCCACTTTAGACTAAAGTACCCCACCGAGACTTGATAACACAATAGCTAAATATATAACTTATTCAATAGAGGGTTAAATATCTAGCATGCCACCACGCGTTTATTTCATGCGCGAGAAAAAGTCAGTTAGTAGTTTATCGCAATCGCCAACGCAAAAGCTTACTTAAAATAGGATTGTTAGAAAAAAGTCTCTTGCAATTTGCAAGACCATGCTTCGGATGCTACAATCATCTATATTCAATGTTATTTTGTAGAGAGATCCTGAATCGACTTGAGCAAGCTTATTGCAACAACATCGGTATCGAGTTCATGTTTATCAACTCGCTGGAGCAATGCAACTGGATCAGGCAGCGTATGGAACCGCCCAATGTTACGAAGATGAGCAACGACCAGAAGAGATTGATCCTCGCTCGACTCACAAGATCTACTGGGTAATATATTTTACCTCAAACGCGACATATTCCCTGTATGGTATTTATTACTACAACTATACTAATGCTATTGCCCGCGTTCTTCTCGTTGCGGTTTTTTTACACATCCCGCGGGAATCACTTATCTGTCCTCCTGGGAGAAAACTTAGCCTTTGTTACTCTCGGTACCGTACTACTTTCAACTAATGCTACAAGTCTACTATGCCAAAAGTCAACTTGAAAAATCTAGTTCACTTTTTGCATAATTAGTTGAAAGGACTTTTTTGGCATAGAATTTTTTTCCACACACTTTCACAAGACGAAAATGTTTTATATCGATAAAATCAATTTCAGAAAATGCCTCGGGGTAAAATTGTTAGATTACATTTCTTTGCATATATAGGTTTATCTTTTGTAATGTTTCTTTAAAAAATGATTGATTGAGGCTTGGAGTATCTTAAGTACATCAATCATACTTTTTTTTTACGGTAGAACCGGGAGGGTCTGGACTACAATGTTGTATCTTCGTCTTTGTGCGTGAAAAAGTCTTGTAACATTTACGTTAAAATGATGTGCTGATTTTGGTGCAGTTCTTTACATTACTTGTTTTCGGGCATTAGATTACCAGGCTACCTTTTGGTGTAGTGCTTCAATTTTTCATATTTATTTGCTTTAAATTATTTGCTGTTTATAATTTTTTTCAATAATTATTGACCAATTCGCAAAAAATAGCTAGTCCTATAGGTAAAACTAGAAAGCCCTTTCGTGTGTTCAAATATTTATCCTAGACATTTTTATATGATTTCTAACACTGACCTCTATTTATTACCAATGGGAAAGCTTCTATTACTTTACAATTGATGGACGAGCTTTTGGTGCTTTGAACGAGTGTAAAAAAATCTATAATATGCAAAAAACAAATAGGTAATAAACCCGTAAATATTGCTCAGAAAAAGGTTTTTTACATGAAGTACATGGTGGTAAAAATAAAGGCATTCTACAAGTAGGTACAAGCTTTATGCTGAGATTTATTAAATTGAATTCCTTAAGAACTTTTAGCGTTAACTTTAGCTCAGCGAAATTTTCCCGTCAAAAGCTGTATAATTTCATTTATTCTGCCTGGCAGAAGGATTGATTAAATATTTCTAATTTTAACATTTATTGTTTTGTTTGGCTTATTATACATCCATTAAAAGCGATAACTGATAGTCTAGCCGTGGAAGAGCTTCGTTTTGACATACTAGAGATATGGTTTTATCTATCCGTCTGCTGTAGATACAGTGAACAGACAATCTTATCTTCTAAAAAGTAATAACACATGACATTGAAAACAAATTTATTTCCTTGGCATTGCTTATTGTTGATATAATTAATCTACTGGCTCACCATAACAGATTAACTAAAACCACCTAAATTATCAAGAAATAAAAATATATAATGCGAATCATAATATCATCTTATTACTACAAGGCACGGGTCTCTTCCCTCAATGAGAAAGTTTTATGGCTTTGTCCACCACGCTGGCCCAGTGTGGATTGGTGGACAATCTGTAGGTATCACAATATATAAACGAAATACTTATATCATAATAATTAACCTAAATACTTTACATACATATATAACTTAACACCTTATTCTAATTTACCAATAACAATTCGAACATACAAACATTCACACAAACATACATATCAACATTCACAAAATTACATTTACGATCGTACCTACCGGTGTAATTCAACAATAGTCCATACCGATCTCGCAGTTGAAACGCACAAACTGCCGACTGGTATTATGACGTCGTCGTTTGCATGTAGGTAGTCGGTACACTAACCGCGTGCCGGCAGTCCGCTATTGGATTCGTGCATCAGTCGTGTCGCTCAATGTAAAACGAATGTTATTGTGTTTCTTATCGGCCCTAAACAATATTGTAAATATCGGAGTAAAGTGATTCTGAACTACAAGTGTGTTTAGCATTTAAAACAAACCTGAACATCATTGGAAGATCATAACTCACAACGCATTGCCCCCCTAAACTGGTGACCCTTGGATTATTTTTTGACCTTGGAAGAGGTCATTCGGGAACGCGTGGAGGAAGCTACTGAACACCTACCAGCATGTTCAGCTTTGGCGGTAATGTTGGTGATCAAGAAGAAGCGGGAGGTAGTACAACAACTCGAAAAGATACAAAGTGTGTTTCACCGGATGGACCACCTGAGATTTATAAGGTCGGTATCAAAGTGCCTCCGTTTTACCCAGACGATCCCGAAATTTGGTTTGCTCAGTTAGAAGGCCAATTTGCTTTAGCTAATATTACCAGTGATATGACTAAATTCTACTACGTCATTGGTCACATTGAGCATCAATACGCGAAAGAAATAAAGGACATAATAGTGAACCCTCCAGCGGCTCAAAAGTATGACAAGCTCAAATCTGAGTTAATTAATAGATTGTCCGCATCGAAAGCGTCTAAAATTAAACAGTTGCTGCGCCACGAGGAACTTGGTGACCGAAAACCCTCGCAATTTTTCCGGCACCTTAGGGATCTAGCCGGTGCCGAGTTTCCTGACGAGTATTTGCACACGATATGGATCAGCAGACTACCAGTAAACGTCCAAACAGTTCTTGCCGCGCAGAGATCAGCTACATTAGAAGAACAGGCCGAACTAGCAGACAGGATTATGGATATAGCTACTTCAACGCCCAACGTTCATGCTAGTGTAAGTCCATCACCTGTTGACGACGACCTGCGAAAGGAAGTATCGGAGCTGCGAAGGCAAATTGAGATGCTGACATCCAAGTTTAGCAATAGATCTCGCCAGAGTGCCAGACAACCACAACGAGGACGCTCACGAAGCCGTTCTCAGTCAAGCTACCGCAAATACCCGGTTTGTTTCTACCACTCTAAATACGGTAACCAAGCCAATAAGTGCGTTCGACCTTGCGACTTCAAAACCTCGGAAAACGAAAAGGGCAGTCGTTAATGGCGACCGACGATTGCCCTCCTGCTGTTGGTCGTCTTTTCATCACGGATCGAAGAACGAAGATACAGTTCCTGGTCGATACAGGAAGCGACCTCTGTGTCTTCCCCCGGTCCTTGCTTTTCGGTAGTTTTAAGCCCGCGAATTACCAATTAAGTGCGGCCAACGGTTCGTCCATTGAAACGTACGGTTATATAAACTTTAATATAGACCTCGGACTTCGTCGTGATTTTGTGTGGCGATTTATTGTGGCTGACGTGACGAGACCTATAATTGGCGTAGACTTTTTAGTTTTTTATAAATTAATTGTAGATTGTCGTAACCAATGTTTAATTGATAGTTCTACTAACTTAAAAACTATTGCGTCAATTGCTCAACCTGATTCTATTTCCTCTGTAAAGGTCATGACTGGTGAATCAAGTTATCATAAAATCTTGGACGAGTTTCCAGAAATTACTCGACCGGCAGGTACGTTACGTATTACACAACACAACACGGTACACCACATCCGCACAACACCCGGCCCTCCAGTCTCCTGCCAGCCAAGGCGCTTAGCGCCTGATAAACTTAAAATAGCGCAACAGGAATTCCACACCATGTTGCAAATTGGTACAGCTAGGCCTTCAGAGAGCCCGTGGTCATCCCCTCTACACCTAGCTCCCAACAAAAATAATGGCTGGCGTCCCTGCGGTGATTACCGGAGACTGAATGCCAGGACTATCCCTGATAGGTATCCGATCAGGCATATCCATGACTTTGCCCACAGCATAGCTGGTTGTAAAGTTTTTAGCACGATTGATCTCGTGAAGGCCTATAATCAGATACCTGTCAGTCCCGAGGATATCCCGAAGACTGCAATAACAACACCCTTCGGGCTTTATGAGTTCCCGTTTATGACATTCGGTCTCCGCAACGCCGCCCAAACGTTCCAGCGGTTTGTAGACGAGATGACCCGGGGACTCGACTTCTGTTATTGCTACTTGGACGATTTTTTAATTTTTAGCAGAAACGAAGTGGAACACGGAGAACATCTTCGCCAGATATTTAGTAGGCTAAGAGATTACGGTATGCTTATTAATATATCAAAATGTGTCTTTGCCGTACCAGAGGTGAAATTTCTAGGACACCTTATTTCAGAAAAAGGAACTAAGCCACTGGATATTTCAGTTCAAGCTATTAAAGATTTCCCCCAGCCTAAAGATATCCGTCAGCTCAGAAGGTTTTTGGGCATGCTAAATTTCTACAGGCGTTTCTTGCCGAAAGCAGCTCAAATACAGGCCCCTTTGCATGCTTTATTAGTTGGCACGGTGAAGGGATCTCAACCAATACATCTGACGGGGGACACACTTCAAGCATTTCAGGACTGCAAGGATAGCCTGGCTAATGCAGTATTGTTAGCACACCCTGACTTCGAGGCTAAGCTCGCACTCGTGACAGACGCTTCGGACGTGGCTATAGGAGCAGTTCTGCAACAGAAAAAAGGTGAAGATTGGGAACCTTTAGCGTTTTTCTCTAGGAAGCTAATTCCTTCACAGAAAAAATATTCTCCATATGACAGGGAACTGCTTGCTATATATGAAGCAATTAAATATTTCAGACATATGTTAGAGGCTCGACATTTTGTGATCTATACTGATCATAAACCTATCAGTTTTGCTTTTCACGAACGAAAAGCCAACTGTTCTCCAAGACAGTATAGACACCTTGACTTTATAGCGCAATTCACCACCGACATAAGGCATATATCCGGCAAGGACAACGTCGTAGCCGACACCTTATCTCGAGTGGATGAACTACATGCTCCAGTCAGTCTTGAGTCTCTAGCAGAATGTCAAGCTTCAGATCCTGAGTTAGCTAATTATCTCAAGGAAAAGTCTTCTCTTCGCTTACAAAGGACAAATCTACCTGGAAGTCAATCTTTTGTTTACTGCGACGTCAGTACATCGACTCCCAGACCATTCGTTCCCAAACAGCTAAGAAGACAAGTCTTTGAGAGCCTGCACTCCCTCAGCCACCCAGGCGTCAACGCAACTGCCAAATTAATAGCCGAACGTTTTGTTTGGCCGGGCATAAGGAGAGATTGCAGGTCGTGGGCACAATCATGTCTACCTTGCCAGCGTGCAAAAGTAAGCAGGCATGTGTCTGCACCCTTAGGCACATATAACCTACCCCGCGCACGATTCAAAAATATCCACATTGATATCGTGGGGCCTTTACCGTCTTCAGAAGGTTATCGCTATTGTTTGACAGCCGTAGACCGTTTTACTAGATGGGCGGAAGTCATACCAATAGTTGACATTACAGCCGAAACGACAGCAAAAGCCTTGTTGTCAGGTTGGATATCGCGCTTTGGCAGCCCAGAGACTATTGTCACAGATCGAGGCCGCCAATTTGAATCCGCTCTGTTCAGTTATCTGTCAAAGATAGCTGGATTTGAGCATAAAAGGACAACAGCATACCATCCCTCTTGCAATGGCTTAGTCGAACGCTTTCATAGGCAACTCAAAGCGTCCATTGTCTGTCATGCAAATGATAAATGGACAGAGTCATTACCTTGGGTGCTTCTGGGGATAAGAAGTGCCTTTAAGGAAGACCTTCAAGCTTCTTCGGCAGAGCTTTTATATGGCGAACCTTTACGGCTACCTGGAGAATTTTTTCACTCCTCGGTAAATATTACCACAGACATAACCGATTTTACGGCCCGTCTGCGCTCGTTCGCTGACAAATTGCGGCCTGTACCAGCTGCACGGCATGGTAGGAACAAAGTTTTTGTTTTCAAAGCTTTAGAGACCACCGATCACGTTTTCCTGAGAGAAGATGCATCACGTGGCTCATTACAACCTGCCTACACAGGACCGTATAAAGTGTTATCTCGCAACGACAAAGTTTTCAATCTATTAGTTAATGGCAAGGAAGTAACGGTATCAATAGACCGCCTTAAACCAGCCTATTTATTAAGCGACCAAAGCGACCCCAATCCTAATGAAGATGAGCAGCCATCTGAAAAATGTAATTTTAATGGTTATCGAACTCATTCCGGCCGCCAAGTCAGAAAACCAAATTTTTATCGCCCTTGACGGTCTCGGGAGGGGGGTGGTGTAGGTATCACAATATATAAACGAAATACTTATATCATAATAATTAACCTAAATACTTTACATACATATATAACTTAACACCTTATTCTAATTTACCAATAACAATTCGAACATACAAACATTCACACAAACATACATATCAACATTCACAAAATTACATTTACGATCGTACCTACCGGTGTAATTCAACAATAGTCCATACCGATCTCGCAGTTGAAACGCACAAACTGCCGACTGGTATTATGACGTCGTCGTTTGCATGTAGGTAGTCGGTACACTAACCGCGTGCCGGCAGTCCGCTATTGGATTCGTGCATCAGTCGTGTCGCTCAATGTAAAACGAATGTTATTGTGTTTCTTATCGGCCCTAAACAATATTGTAAATATCGGAGTAAAGTGATTCTGAACTACAAGTGTGTTTAGCATTTAAAACAAACCTGAACATCATTGGAAGATCATAACTCACAACGCATTGCCCCCCTATATAACAATGTTAATCATCTATACTAATACTTATTATAAATTCAAAAGTGTGTTTGTTTGTTTGGCTCAACCAGTGCATCAGGCTCGACGAAATTTGTTCCATATCCCACCTGAATATGGTATTTGTAACCCGGAAAATATTAGTAACGTTTATGTAGATTCAGAAAAAGAAATGCGATTGTAACCTATATACACAGCTTAACCGATCTTGGCCGAAGTTTCTTGTATGTATAGCAACAATTTGCACCCTAGAAACGGACATAGAATCCTTTTACCCCGAAAAAACAAACGGTTCTTGCGGGACTAAAAAAAAAAAAACGTACCAAACAAGTAAACATATAAAAGTAATATATATAGGAATAGTAACTTACGCCGCGACCCTAGGTAACTGGGTGCTCATTTAAAACCCTGGTTTGAGATTACTGTAACTGTTTTGCAGGAAAATGTTACACTAAACGTAAACTCTCTCTGTTCCATCGCTAATCTATCATCTTGCGAATAAACTTTATAGCATGAGTTAAAAATCTATTCATATTCATATTTATTTGATAACACCAAAACTATTCAGAATGAAAAATAGGGAGTTAAGTACCAGTAAAGACAATACCTAGGACCAGGTTTTAATAACTTGTTCAATGCTATGCTATGATTTCTTTAATTTCATGTTTCTTATCCCTTTCAGATTTGAGAACTTTTTGGCAAAGAAATGGTCGTCAGAGAAGCGTTTCGGACTTGAGGGCTGCGAGATTCTAATCCCGGCGATGAAGCAAGTCATCGACACTTCCACGCGCCTTGGTGTTGAGTCTATTATCATGGGAATGCCACATAGAGGTACAAAAGTTTGGACTAAAAATTATATTGTTTAGAAATAATCTATTCTTCCTTAGTCCTAGTTAGTTTTCTTATTTAGTCCTTGCCGCACCATTTTATCCTTCACAAGATAAAAATATATTGTTAAGTTGTAAAATCTAAAAAGGCAACAGCTGAGCTTCTTGACTGTTTCTTTATAATTTGATATATATAAAAGTATTTCTAACCTGAACCACAAAAAGCAGGGTTGGTAGACCCACTCTGTGGACGCAAAACAAGATGCTGGAAACACGTAGCACAAGACGAATTGGGGAAATCATAGGATACATACATATACAACATGTAACGAATCAAAAGAAGCATATTTATTTTTTCATACAAACTAATGCAAAACATTCGAAGCTTAACTTATGACCCTATTGAAGAAAAAAGCCGAAACGTGCATAGTAGCTATGTAACGTGACCCGTACCTAATAAAATGAGAAGAGTCACTTGATTTTACTTGTATGTGATGTATCTGATTTCTTTCCTTACAAACTAGCAACGGTTTACTCAAAAACTATTAGCGTTTCAGTTTCACAAAAAAATAATGAACCACTAAAGTCTGTATAAGAGTCCAGCATTGAATTTGTATCTTTTGAGCAGACTACGGAAAAGTCGAACTCCCTTCCTTAATTCCTTCGTAATTTTTTTTTGTTTTTTTGTAGGACGTCTCAACGTTTTGGCCAACGTATGCCGCAAGCCCCTGCATCAGCTGTTCACCCAATTCGCTGGTCTCGAAGCCGAGGACGACGTAAGCTTTTTTTTTTTATATAGTTGTAACGTTGTGAAACATTGGGAGCGACTCATGTAAAATAACCAGCGGTGTGTTATCATTATATGTGATTGTTTTGATTGGGCATGTCAGGTTGCCAACCGGTCCAGCATTTTTATCGCAAGTTTTGTATGAAACAAATAAGAGATAAATTCCGTTACTTCTTGCCGTGTATTGACGATATCAGACAGATCAGAATACAGTTTTCGCCACCCCTTCTCTTCCCGCGGTTGTCGTCCAAGACTCGGGGAATATAACAGAGAACGGACAGATAACAGAGACGGATCAGCGTCCTCTGTGTTATACTATTACCATCTAATACGATCATCACCCCGTGCGCCCAGCGTGATGATTTTGGTCTTTAGAGTTTTATACGCTATTGATGATGAGAGGTACTTTTTATTACTATTTCTTGACCGATATTACATAGTAGGTGCTTGTTCCAGGGATCTGGTGACGTAAAATACCACTTGGGTACATACATCGAGCGTCTCAACCGCGTGACAAACAAGAACATCAGACTGGCTGTTTGCGCCAATCCTTCTCACTTGGAGGCCGTTGACCCCGTGGTGCAGGGCAAGACACGCGCCGAACAATTCTACAGGGGTGACAACGAGGGCAAGAAGGTACGTAGTTTCAGGCACTCTATATAAAAGATTGACTGGTTTATTAAGGTTCGAGAATTTAAAAAAAAGAATATGTACCTAATAATAATAAGAATAATCGTTGCTCTTCTGGGATCGTACGATTATCACTGAGGTACATTATAGCTAATAGACCTGATATAGTGCTAGTCGATCGATCACTGCGCCGTGCAATAACTGTTGACATTACTATTCCACATGACGATAATCTGGTGAAAGCTGAAAAGGAAAAAGTATCTAAATACTCCGACGGCCGATTGGCGCAGTTTGCAGCAACCCTGGTTTCTGAGTCCAAGGCCGTGGGTTCGATTCCCACAACTGGAAAATGTTTGTGTGATGAGCATGAATGTTTTTCAGTGTCTGGGTGTTTATATGTATATTCTAAGTATTTATTTATATTATTCATAGAAATATTCATCAGCTATCTTACACATAACACAAGCTACGCTTACTTTGGGGCTAGATGGCGGTGTGTGTATTGTCGTAGTTTATTTATTATTATTTACTTGGACCTTGCTGTTCAATTTCTCCTATTCCATGTTCCCATGCTTTATCAGGTGGACATGTTTATTATATCCCCCGATTATATCCCCTGACAGGGGATATAATTAACGTGTCCACCTGCTAATGCACGGGAACCGGGAATACCCCCGTTTATTATTACAGATATATTATTTGGATATTATGTCTACTTGTGCGCCAGTGCTCCGAGAGTTGATAAAGCTGTGTGGGAGAAGATAAATTTACATCCTTTCCCCGGGGATATAATTGTCTCCTACCCATGCTAGCCGTGCAGACATATTTGACGGCCGACTGGCGCAGTGGGCAGCGACCCTGGTTTCTGAGTCCAAGGCCGTGGGTTCGATTCCCACAACTGGAAAATGTTTGTGTGATGAGCATTAAGTGTTTTTCAGTGTCTGGGTGTTTATATTTATTTTCTAAGTGTTTATGTATATATAATTCATAAAAATATTCATCAGTCATCTTAGTACCCATAACACAAGCTACGCTTACTTTGGGGCTAGGTGGCGATGTGTGTATTGTCGTAGTATATTTATTTATTTATTTATATGGTATTGATGAATATGATGCTGATTTCTTTAAATGCTGATGTTGATACCAGGTGATGTCTATCCTGCTCCACGGCGACGCAGCGTTCGCCGGCCAGGGCGTAGTTTTCGAGACTATGCACTTGTCGGACCTGCCCGCGTACACCACGCACGGCACCGTCCACATCGTGGCCAACAACCAGATCGGCTTCACCACTGACCCCAGGCATTCGCGCTCCTCTGCTTACTGCACAGGTGGGACAGTGAAATCCATTGAATTAAGAACATGCAACACGAACATAATAAGAAAAACACGAACATTATAATAATATTTAAGAACATGCATGAAAAGCGATAAGGCCGTCTTTTGTATACTTCTTCTGTTTGTGTTTTTCTTTATTCTTCTTCTGTATTTTTATTTGTGTGCAAATAAAGAGTATAAATAAAATATGCAGAACCCTCATTCAGTTATTATTAGATGCAAGGAATGATGCGCTGCAAACTTTTTCACATTTTATCCTGAACGCTTACAACATTATAGGTAAAATACATCTGCTAAATGGTATGAAGACTTATCGTTTGTTCGAGAAACCATGCTAAAGTGGTTTTTGATGCTTCAATATTAGTCGTGAACACGGTTTCTGTAGGTTCTTAATTCTTTGGTAAAAATTTTAGTCTTCAAAAGTACTGTATTTCACGCCTCATAAGGCAAGCGTTGAGGTGATATGCTCTACTCCCGCTATATGAAAGTCAAGGACTTTTCGAAAATAAAATGACTGTATTTCTCTTACATTTGCACTTATAGGATAATATTATTATGCTATATATTAAGAAAAACATTCTTTGTAACGTATTCGTTTTTTTTAACATTAATTATTTTGTTGTAAAGTAAAATAAATATTAAACTACAAAAATATTTGAGGATGTCCGGATGACTGTTGGTATGGATCTGGCATCTGACTTTTTTAAAGTTTCATAATCGCAGCGCGCTGTTTGCTATTTAAAATCTCTGGGTAATTCGTTGTCGTTTAATTATAATTAATAAAAATACTAAAAAAAAACAACAGATGACTCGCTCCAGCGCCCGCATGCGGTGAAAAGTTTAAGGTACTTTTTTAGTGAAAAATGAGATTATGAGGCGTGTACTTTTGGATTTTCCAAACTTTTTAAATAACGACCGGATTCACGTGAACCCAGTAATTATTTACATACAGTATCAACTTTTATACAATTAAACAAGTTACGCTAACTTCGTGGCTAGATTGTGATGTGTGTATTGTCGTAGACATACTATATATATTTATTCACTTTTTTTTCAACAAAAGTATTCTCGTTTGTCAGACGTTGCCCGTGTGGTGAACGCGCCGATCTTCCACGTAAACAGCGACAATCCCGAGGCGGTGATGCACGTTTGCAACGTAGCGGCGGAATGGCGCGCTACCTTCCACAAGGACGTCGTCATCGACATCGTCAGCTACCGCCGCAACGGCCACAATGAAGTGGACGAGCCGATGTTCACGCAACCCCTGATGTACCAGAAGATCCGCAAGACTAAGCCGGGTGAGTCGGAAAATCTTAGGTTCGCTGAGAGATGAGGCTTCTTTGGTTTTTTTTTTTTTGTTAGTCTATTTGATGACCCGAAGGACTAGTTTTCATACCTCTTAAAGAACCGCATCGGAAGTGTAGTTTACCCTTTCGAAATTTCGATTTTATACCTTTTTTAGTAGTTCCTTTTGTTTTTCCTATTATTTTTTTCACAAAACCATATACCAGTGTTGACGCGAAAAGACAAAAAATAATTACAAATCTGTTGAACAAGTATTGAGTTTTGGCGAGACAAGCAGGACTATTGATTTGAATATATCTAGATTTTTAGTTAAAAAAAAGAGTAGACAATTTGGGCTACTTGTACCGGAAAAGTGTACATGGTATTCGGCTGTTCCGTTGGTTATTTTCTTTTTTCCTCAAGTACACTACATTTATCGCAAAGGAATTTTTAAACAAAAGTCTTTGGTGTGGAGTAGGATTGGAGAAATTATAAATTCCACCATACAGATTCTCCTGACTATAGTAAATTAAGCTTAATTTTGATAATATACTTATCATGGATTTCCGCAAAGTAACGCCTGCTTCTATCCAATATAACAAAAAATTATTATTAACAAAAATAAACAATTTATTTACCGCGTATTAGAATAGTCTACATGGTATACACGGTGTAGTAGTATGTGCAAGTGAAAATCATGAAAAACCACGGTCTTGTTATTGAAAAACATAACTATTTGTGGAAAATAAACTACTTGTATGATATTTAAGGAATCAGTAATAATGTAATATAATTGATAAGCATTTTGTGATTAAAATAAACAATTTCTTTTTCTTAATTAATTTAGTTCTGGAAAAGTACGCCGACCAGCTGATCACTGAAGGCGTAGTGACCGCTGAGGAAGTCAAAGACGTGAAGGACAAATACGACAAAATCTGCGAGGAGGCCTACAACCAAGCGAAACAGGAAACCCACATCAAGTACAAAGACTGGCTCGACTCTCCCTGGTCTGGATTCTTTGAAGGCAAGGACCCACTCAAGGTAAATAAGAGTTTGAAGAATCTTTATTATAATTTTATGTACTTAATTTAAAATCTCAACGCAAGCTGACGAAAGTTTCTCTAGATATTGTACTTCAATCACAAGATTTAAGTTCAATTAGAACAATTAAGAGGAACCTTAGTTATATAAAGGTGCTTATTTCCATTGTAGTGCAGTTAAAGCGGACTTGTAAAAGATTGTGGAAATCATCGCTCAGATTTACGTCGTGTTCTCGTGACGTTTCTATCATTGCATTATTTTAAGTAAATAATAATCGTTTCTTAAAACTTCGGAGGATCAAAATATAATTACCAGAATTTTTCTTTTATGCTCGACCCTAAATAGAATCATTTTATGGGTCTAAGTGATTCATAAACCATAAAATAAAAAAGTAAACGATGAATTAAGAAACTGACTCCTATAGAAAGTTTAAAGCTTAGTAACAAATGAATGTAAAATTCGTAAAAATTGATGTCCACGATTTTTGCGAAGTTCAATGATAAGCCTGACTAAAATTGTTAGTACCACTAGTTCACGAATAAAAATAGACCTATATTTTGCCAGATGTCCCCAACTGGCGTGGTAGAAGAGACGCTGGTCCACATTGGAAAGCGTTTCTCGTTGCCGCCTCCCAACGCGGCAGAGTTCGAGATCCACAAGGGGTTACTGCGTATCCTCAAAGCGCGTATGGAGATGGTAGAGAACCGCACAGTGGACTGGGCTTTGGCTGAGGCCATGGCTTTCGGCTCGCTGTTGAAGGAAGGCATTCATGTGCGACTATCTGGAGAGGACGTTGAAAGAGGCACATTCTCACACAGGTTAGTTTTCCGTTTATATTTTCCGTTAACTCCATTGGACATTTAAGGGGATTTTCTACTTTTATTTTAAGAGTACTTGAAACTTGAAATTAATTAAATTATTTGATATATTAACGAGTAGATGTTAGAAATAGTGCAAAAGTGCTTGCAGTACCACAATATACTGATGGAATTGGTTAACGAACGTCATGGTAGATTGATCCTTTAGCTAACTTAGAACATGTGAATCCAAACACACTGTAACTGAACAGACAGTATGATGACTAGACGAAGACCGCCAAAGCAGGGGCACAAAATACATTCTCGAACATGACTGATACTTATTGTAATTAATTTCGCCATGTTTTAAATCAAAGCTCTGTGGTTGAATAAAAATGCGGCCTGTTAAGGAATTTTCAACTGTTTGAAATGAAATTTTTACAAGCACTTAATATGTTGTAAATCAATATTTCCTTTACAACTTATTAGTACCGATATGAAATTATATATGATGGATGTGATGGCTGGCCTTGAAACTTGGTTTTCCTGTCAACAGGCATCATGTGCTTCACCACCAGAAAGTGGACAAGGCCACATACTGTCCTCTGGCTCACCTGTACCCTGACCAGGCCCCTTACACTGTCTGCAACAGCTCCCTCTCTGAGTACGGTAAGTTGATAATAATTGAGGAGCAATTGTCACAAAGAGTTAAATAAAAGTGTTTCTTTTGATTAAAATTAAAATTAAAATTAAATTTATAATGTAACATTAAATATAACAGTAAATTCTGAATTTTTATTTATTTCCAAAGTATAACAAATAAAAAAATACTGTGTTTAAATGATAAAAAGATTAAATATATTTAAGTATTTGTAATTTTTTAAATGCAAATGCAAAAGATATTTAAGAAAATATGCGAAAATAGAGTATTTCCTCAGAATTATAAAAACACGGATTATGACGTATATTGCACATTCACTACAATACAAAACTTAGAATCTTACTTTAAGTTTGTGTTAGCAGTTTCGGAGTCCAATATTGGCTACAAGTATTAAAATGTATTTCTTATTTCAAAAGGCGTACTCGGCTTTGAAGTAGGCTACTCAGTGACAAACCCCAACGCATTGGTTCTGTGGGAGGCGCAGTTCGGTGACTTCAACAACGTGGCTCAGTGCATCATAGATCAGTTTATCTCGAGCGGACAGGCTAAATGGGTGCGACAATCTGGAATTGTTCTACTGCAGCCCCATGGTATGGAGGGAATGGTAAGGAAAACAACACTATAAGTTTAGATAGCACCACCTATTTGTTCTCGCTATTTTTGTGCGTATCCTAAGGTTGCTTGGCAGAGAACGCTACTAAGCGATAATGCCGCCATTTGTATTCTACTCCAGTCTTTGTGTTTCTCTCTTTTGGTCCTTTATTTTCTTAACTGTGTAGTGGTTTACAAATAAAGAGTTTAAATAAATAAATTAGATAAATAGCAATGATACGCACGGTCTAAGTTAACTGGACTGAATTAAGAGACGTATGGTGGTCATATACCATTTACAAAATACCATCTCGGAAAACAAGCGCCTATTATACGTATTTCTGCGAAATACAACGAGTTATCTAAAAAGATACCTGGCATCGATATCTTCCATGACTCACCCACAGCTTTTAGAAAAAAACTCACCGAACACTTATCGGTGAGGTAAATTTTGTGTTATTTTTTTTGTCAAATTAAGTTTACATGACGCTTTGTCAATGCTATGTGCACTTGTCATTGACGTGCATATCAGTCCATGTTTTTGCGTGTGTGCTATGTTTAAACTATGTTAAAACGTGTAATATGCATTTTATTAGTGCTCTTAAAAAATAAATTAATAAGTGGTGGTGTATAGGAGTTCATAAGTAGGTTGAGGAGACATTAGTGCGAAACTTAGCAAAGGCTCAGGACTATTAATTGATAATATTATATGGATACGCATAAAGCCCATTGGCTCCTCTTTTCTAGTAAGTAGTGCTCGGATCTGACATGCCTATTTTGTCTTAATCTCCGAATCTTGCAAACCACATAATATTCCTTATTGTATACCAATAATATTTGGGAATGGTATCAGAGAACGATAATTATTAACCGGTTAACAAGCGGTTTTCTTGTGTGAGCGATCACTGGGTTGATTGACCGCATCGGTTCGATCTTGCACTTAGGACTGCGGCAGGTAGCGGACAGAGCGCTTTTGTGCAATGGATGTGATTGTTAACAGGGCCCCGAACACTCTTCGGCTCGTTTGGAGCGCTTCTTGCAGATGAGCGCCGATGATCCTGACTACATGCCACCCGAGAGCCCTGACTATGAAGGTAATTCTATGATTAGCAGATCCGTGACTATTCAAGTCACATCGTTACATTCCTGACGTGTTACTACTGGTGGTTTTATCTGCTCAAAGTATCATACAGAATAATGTTGCATCAAATTCTTGACCTTACAATATATAATTGCAAGTCGTGAATTTTAATTTACTTTGTCGTCATGAATTCTTAAACGAATGAAAACAGTCCTTTTAAGTTTTTAAAAGATGGCTTTCATCATTCCTAAACATAAACACATTTATTAATTTCGTTAGAACCACGCTAGAAGTCACTTACGAACTTAATTTTAAAAACAGCTCTACCCGCTGTTTCGCCCATACATAAAGTTACTACGATAAAGATCACATCAACAAATTCACTACCGGATTAAAATAATGTTTGTAGGTTTTTCGAGATAAGTAATTAAATACGATTTGTATGTAATCGAAATATCGCAATTATAATACTGGCATACACTTTTATCACTAGATGGCGCTCTTTCTTTTCCATACAAATCGTAGTTAACTTTCACTTGGTTGAATATGTTCACGTAGGTATAAACCTCAAACTAGGCATATTCTGTCCAAAAAAAAGTCTCACCAGTACATTGGTCCAACATAGTTACTATTTTTATTTGATCCGTTATCACAATATAATTTTTCGCTCCAGTTCGTCAATTGCACGATTGCAACTGGATCGTGGCCAACTGCTCAACACCCGCGTCCCTGTTCCACATCCTGAGGCGGCAGATCGCGTTGCCTTTCCGCAAGCCGCTCATCATCATGACACCCAAGTCGCTGTTGCGACACCCCGAGTGCAAGTCCAACTTTGATGACATGGTTGAAGGCACTACATTCAGGAGGTAATTGCTAAGTTTTCTATATTTCATAGTGCATTATTGCATACAAATAAGCTACCTTTAGCTATTTTTATTTAGTCCACTTTATACGTAGCTTTAGGTTTATCTTATACTGACGTTACTTACAGCTTAGAAAAACAACACAGGATTTTCATGAAAATAATCCAGTCTTATATAGAGAGATAGATCTTTATTGCAGAAATTAAAAGTAATATATATATATATATATATATATATATATAATATATATATATATAAAGTGCACACAGGCGGTTAAATTAAATATCTCTTAACATATATTGATATTTACATATATACATGTAAATATAATATATATAAGCTTACAAAAAACAGACACTATATCATATTAGAGAAATCAAATTCTTTTAGGCGATTTTTAAATATGTTTACTTTCACTGACTGTCAATCTCTTTCTATTTTAGAATATAATTTAGTCTAGATTAGTAATAGAAAAGTTTGAAACAACAGCCCTTTGACTATTTAGATTGATTCCTGAGGAGGGGCCAGCGGCAGAAAACCCATCGAATGTTCGCAAAGTAGCGTTCTGTTCCGGCCGTGTCTACTACGACTTACTGAAACAGCGTCGCGATAGGAATCTCGAAAAAGATATCGCTATTGTCAGGTTAGTTTCTATCGTCAAGGTTTCCTTCTTTTAATTGAAGTTAGAAATACACATGAGTATATGGTAACGCTATCTAAAATATAAACGGTATGACTTAACGTACTGACACTCGAAAGATTTAACGAACATCAAATGCTATTGTTCGACTTTCAATTGTTTTTAGGATAAAAAAAAAACTAACTTGCAATCTCACCTGGTGGTCATTGATGATGCAGTCTAAGATGATGAGCCGGCTTACACGGCAGTTATGTTAAACATGTACTCTTGTACAAATACAATATTTAATACCGGAACTCTAAATGGCTTGGTGGCCGGTAGAAACTAGCCACGGCCGAAGCAAAATCAGGAAAAATTCAGAAATCCCCTGCCAGGGATCGGAACCTTTCATGTCGAGGAAGTCCTGGGTTCCGGCGGTAACTATTTGAGGTAGTCAAAGGAATTTACAACGTTTGCTTACTCAGGTTGGAGCAAATATCGCCGTTCCCGTACGACCAGATCAAGGCGGAGATCGCCAAGTACCCGAACGCCCAGCTGGTGTGGAGCCAGGAGGAGCACAAGAACATGGGCTCGTGGAGTTACATCGAGCCGCGCTTCCGGACGCTGTTGCACAACCAGAAGCAGATCAGGTAACCTTCCGGGAAATACTTCGTCCCAGGTTTCTCTTCTCAAAAACATAACAATATTATTTTGAGAACAGGAACCACAATGAATAAAATTAAAAATAGGAGCGGTTTCGTTCGAAAGAAAGCTTGCTTAGACATTCGTATCAAGGAACAAAGAACATTAATGGGATAAAGCGTTTTCCTTGTGTGTTGACTGGGTTGATTGACCGTTCGTGTCCGATCTAACGCTTAGCACAGCGCAGTGCACAAATTCAATCTTTTGAAGTTTTTTTTATCACACACACGTGCGGAAACCGTTTAGATAGCGGTTTTATTTACATGCTGCAATTTGCTCAAACGAACAGTACACTCCCAAAAGTCATCGGTTATTCCGAATACTTTTTGGGTTTTGCACTCTATGTACACGTTTTAAAAATATCTAGTTTTATTTTCGCAGCTATTGCACTATTGCACCACTTGATTTTTGTATTGAAGCTTATCGAAAGCAAACACTCATATTTAAGACGTGTGACTATTTTATCCTTATTTTATACTGTCTTGTCTTGTTATATACCAATAAACTGTCAAATAAGTAAAAGCCTTTATGTTTGTGGCCTATTATTAGTAAATATATTTGTATTGGTACATGCAGGATGTAACATATACACCGGGACACGGGAGTGCGTATATATAACATATAACCGTAGCTAGCATTAACTAAAGTATCTGAATATACAAGAGAAATATAGGATAAATTACTTATATATTATAATATACAAAAAAATAGCTTAATTCCTACACACAATTGTTGAATTTAGCAATCACTTCGAGTGTCATGTCTCGGGCGGCACCATCAACAGCACGTGAAATATATTAGCTTAGCGAATGAAAAGCAAAGCAGTTTGAAAATCTAAATTTCAAACGTAACATTTTAATAATTCATTTATGTTATTCGTCTTTCGGATGAGTTAAGAGACGTAATGGTTGTATTAAATAATTTAAAAAAAAAAAGTAAAAGACCGAAAGGTAGAAATTTTTTTGGGCACCAAACAGCCTCAATCCCTCTCTGCTTGGGATGGATGGATGGCAGTAGAGCATACAAATCAATACGCTGATGAGGCAGTTATTAGAAAAATTCACTAGAAAAATTCCGTCCCCGCCTGCCATCCGTTGTATCTAAAATTATAGACGTGTAAGTAATTATACTCCATGGAAAAAAAATCACTGTTTGATGAACATTGAAGCGTATGGGCTGAGCTCATTGGATCGTGGCATAGCGTAGGCATGAAATATATTATTTATGGAGGAACGCAGTATTAATATACAATGTCGTGTATAAAGTCCCTACTGTGGTGTAAAAATAGTATATACTTGTACAAATTTTTTTGAATACATTTTTAAATAAAGCCACCCAAAGATACCCTGCATCTAAACATTGAGGTCTGAAAGTTATTTATTACACCATACTTTGTGCAGGTGATTGCGTTTAACTCTCTTCACATAGCTTCACATCTCAAAACATATTTTCGCACAGCTTTTGTACACTCACGACGCGTTTATTACACTGATTTTGTTTATGGCGCGTTTGGAACTTTTGGTAGATTTTTTTTTATGATGATAAAAATCATCGTTTCACAATAACCCGAGAGTCATAGATTGGTTTCAAAAATTTTTGATTTGATATAAATTTTTAAGAAATATTGGATAAGAGCTTATTTCCAAATATTGAAAAATAGCAGCAGTTACGCGGACGAAGTCCGCGTGGAACTTTCGATAAGTTTATATCATCATATCTCACATTACAATCTTTTATCCGCTATTCTACGTCGGCCTGACTGTGCTGTTCAGTTCCGCCAGGCGTTATATATTGTGTTATAATCTAAGGGTCATCTTGTAGTTAAATTCCAATCTCAAGAGGTTGCGCTATCAAATGTAAAAAAAATCTATCTGGTTGTTCCAGAGACTCGTAGAAAGTTTGCTTAAATATACTCGACCTATTCCTACACATGATTATGATAACGAATGTATAAGTTTTTATAGAGTACCTTAATATAATATATATACAATAATAGCTTGCAGTTTTTATTGTTGGTATGATTACATAATCTCACGCATAATTACAATTTATACAATCAATATAATTTTGAGGTCAATTATTAAAGTATGCCGTACCCAAATTGCATTGCAAAAATCTTACTGTCGTTTGATTATCGCAGTTTTAACTTAAATTTGTTAATTTTGAGGGTGCCCTTTAATTTTATTGGTTCACTATGGATTCCATAATAATCACAATTACGTTCCTGAAAAGATTTTGAGATTTATTTCATAATATTTCTGGGGCTGACAAATAACCAAAGAATACTAAACTGATAACTTTAATTCGTTTTTCAAAACAATTCTTGGCATAAACTGTCCCTTACCAAACGTTCAAAAACGACAAAACATATTTGCAATGCTATTCGACTCTAATCATGTACGCGCTAGGCTCAAATGCCATTTTAAATTTTGGCCTTAACGAACGATCATCGCGCCATAACATTCGGCCATTGGTTACAGGCCTAAGTCCCAATCACAAACCGGCGGTTGGTTTAGCCAACTTTTCGGGAAAGCTGAGGCACCCCAAAGTGATCAAACGGGACCACAAACTGAGACCGTACCGCGTACCATTAGGTGAGGCCAGTTCAGGAGAAATATCTTCATTGTTGCCGCCGCTTATCATGTTTTCTTCAGCTTTTTATGTTTTTTTTTTACTAAAAAATCTAGTTTATTGATTCCTAGTTCAAAGTTTATTAGTTGAAGACATCGATGATTTTTTGATCCAGTTAACTCAAAACTTAGCTAATTATGAAAAACGTTGTTGTTACTATTCTTTAAGTTCTTTTTAATTGAGCCTCAAGAAATAATTTAAACCAAAATAAATTTTTAATTTATAAATTTGGTGAATTCTCTAATTACATAATCTTGTTCTGTCTGTCTTTTCTGTTTACATTTCATCGCATCATTAACTTAGTTTATTTTTTACTTTATGTTTTATTATTTGTCAGATGTTCTTTATTTCTTTACGTTTTGTTATTTGTATGTAGTTTCAATAGCCTTTATCTGCCATTTTATAGAGATGGCCAAACTTCATAATTTTAACTTTCGCGCCTCACATTACGCATTTATTTTTTGTTAACACATTTTTGAAGTAGAAAAATTGCAAGCTATGTATTTTAATACACACAGTTAACAAATGAGAAACGTTAACATTGCGGTGACGATACCACAAAACATTAGATGTAAAATCGAGTTTTACCATTATTCGTGCCTCGTTTAGTTTGAGTGTATATCTTAATTTGCGCAAATGACCTTGATATACCAGTTTATGATTGGAAAGATTTCACAGGATGAAGTCGTACGCATAACTTTGTTTTGTCCGTAGTGTGCGTATAAAGCACAACTCGAAATGACGCCACATCATGCTTGTTGCGTCTAATTCTAATTGCCTTGTAAATAAACGGGGTATAACATTGGGATAGTTATGCAGCGTTTTATCACATTTAAACTCAACAACATTTCAACTCTTGTAAGGGCCTTACAAGATCACACAGTAAGGGCCTTACAAGATTGTTGTTTAAACAGACATATAATATCCAAAACCCAGAAATCAACTCAAAACGTGGTTTGTCTTGGCGAAACGTGGACGTGACTTCAGGTCCATTTTATATTATTAGTATTCCAATTTTGACCCATATTTTCGACTAAATCTATAATTTCTTTAAACTCTGTTATTAAGTTTATTATTGCAGTTTATAAAAGGCGAACGTGTGAGAAAAATGAGTGTTGTTAGTTACACCATTAAGGCCAAATTTCTAGGTTGAATAGAATAACAAAATAGGTACTCTAACGTGCAGTAAGGTTTTCTTAGTTATTTATTTAATAGTATTACCGATTATTTTTGACAGGCAACCAAAAATTACAAACAATAAAGTGGACATGTAAAAGTGCACCTAGAGGCCACGTAGCATTTTAGGTCGCGTTTTAAATCGAATCCCGTCATGTCATGCTTCTAATGGGTATCCTGACTTTGTGCGCTTATATTTAATTTTTGTTTGCAGCTACAACGGCCGGGCGACAGCTGCGTCCCCCGCTACAGGATCCAAGGCAGCCCATAATAAGGAGCTCAGAAATCTCCTCGAAGAGTTTTGCGTGCTATAAACGAATAATATCGAAAAAATATTTCACCAACCATACTATTAGCCACCGTCGTCAGTAAAGTCCAATTGTTAACACATTTAATTGATCGAAATTAAAAAAACGTAAATATCTGAACCGCCATCTTGGAATTATTCCGACATAGATTAAATATTAATTACCTTTGTATTTTTTTTTTAAATTTGGTTTTAGTTGTAACTGTCAGTATTTACAATTCTCTTTACTTTTAGTTAGACTACTTAGATAAATTGTAATTTATTTATTCAATGTAGCGTATTATATACGTTTAGTAGGCACTATTTATTTTTATTTTTTTAAATCGATACAGTAATGTTATATGTAGTGTCCGTATTAGTAAATGTAATTAGAATTACGCTATTAGAGCTGGAAATGTAATGTAAATAAATAACAGTTAGTTTTTTTTTTTAACGATAAATTATCTGAAGGGTTAAACGTTCCTCTGGCATAGTCGAAGACTTTAAATGGAGCTGTGAAAATTACCCGTGGTTTTATAATTATAGTTTTGAACTTGCTCCGTGCGAGTGATTTCAATACAAAAAATAAAAGCTATTTTTTTTTAAATTTCAATCTTCTAACTTGTAATCCGTAGTTGCACTCCAAGCGATATTTAATGAGATATTACTAGTTAGTTATTTAAACGTCATAACTATAATTATTAGTTTTCAAAACTGGACTTATCTATCTAATAAATAGTAGTATTACGTTAACGGTTATCAGCAATGTGATGTTAATATATTTTGCGACCGTATCCTCTTCGTATAGTTTTAGTTTAATAGTTACCGCCGTACTGGCATCTTGTAAGGAGCAACACCAAACTTTAATTGTTATGCGTATTTAAACTAACTTGTCTGTAAAATTGTCAATGTTATTCTTTAAATGTATAATATTCTGTAGGGTTAACGCCTTGTTGCATTTGAGTGATAAACTGTCGTCGTCAAGAACCAAAGTTTAATTTTTATTTAACAAGAAATTTTAATAACTTGCTATTATTGAAATAACTTCTAATAACGAAGTTTAGTTGAATACAGAAGAAGGTCGAACTGTGTCTGTGACTGTATTTTCTTTTTGAAAAATGTATGTACTTAAAACTAACTTTAATTGTTTTCATTTTCCGCTAAAGAAACTTGTGTTATTTTTGAAAAATGCTTAGCATTGATGATTCGTATGCAAATGTACAAAAAATAGAGGATCTTAATTATTTCATGATGCAACGTCAAAAAAACTGTTAGTTTGCAATAAAAAGAACGTATGTGAAAATTCCAGTTATACTTCGACAAGTTTATCGCCAAATGAAATAAGCTACAAACTGTTGTACCTAGTAATAAACAGTTATAAACTGTCTGGTTTTTATTACGTGCATTGTTGTAACTAAATTATCATACGTATATCAAAACACTGGCTTTGTACTAGCTTGTATTATACGCACGATTTTATTGTTAAAACTATTTTGATCTTCGTATTTTGGAACTCGCTCAGGCCTGAAGGGAATGTATGGCAGGGATTGAAGAATGTTTTGTATGAGAGTTACACGTTTGGCCGGCCGCCTGGGTTATTTATTGCTACATAGTTTGATCTAGTTACTTTACAATAAATATATTATATTCAGTAAAGTATGTTTTTTATTACGCTGTCTTTCCTCTATTAAAAACCTATACTAACTGTTTCCCGCAATTTCATACGCATATAACTTATTTGTGCCACACGAATGTTGCACGTCGCATTGCCCGTTGCTAAGTTTCTGAGGGTTGTAGCATAGAGATTGTTTATAGCATTCCGTAAGAAGACCTTACATATGCAAAAACGGCTTAAATCAACTTTTAGTTCCGGTCAACAGCTTGTTAACAACAAAAACAGAAATCTTCCACATTACAAATTGAGTATCTTAAAGGAACCAAATTTGTAAGAATCAGTGTGAATAGTTAATATGTATTAAAGCGTAAAGCAAGCGTGTCCCATCTTTCAGTAGTGTGGACTAACCTAGACGTGAAACAAGCCTCGAAAAAGAAAAGGGCCACACTCTTTTTATAATATATATATATATATATATACATTCCTATGACCATGAATGGAAACATCCTACCTTATTTAAGTAAATTGAAAAAGCAAACCTAGGACACATTCCCATTAGTAAATAATTATAGATGGGCCCTACCTATTTAAAAAATAAAGTTTTATTAGTAGCATGTGTGTAAGAAGCAACTAAGCTATCACAAGTCCTGTTAAAGGATTTTTGTTTTTAACTGAAGCTTACTCTTTGTTATTATTCTCGATGTTCAGTTAACGGCCGGTTTACGTTAACGTTTTGACGCATTGCCTAGCACGGTCAGTCTGGTACCGCGGTTCAGTAGTGGCTGGCAGTAATGGTGGGTCAGTAACAGATGCGAAAGATAGAACGCAATTCTATAAAACATTAATTTAGTTATTATAGAATGCTTTTAGCATTCGATTTCTTGGAACGAAGTTCCTATCATGTTGTTTTTTCTTGTTTGATTTTCCGATGGACGTTGGGTGCTAGAATGGTGACCTCGACCGATAAGCATAGTTGGTAGACCCCAAATAGGTTGACCAACATCATTAAACTAGTCGCAGGGAGCCGCTGGACTTATAATACCAACGACTATTATATTTACCTAAGTAAGCGGCATCGAGAACGTGGAATGGGGAACTCCCTACAAAAGACCTATGTCTAACATTTAATGCACATTGGCTAACATGATGCCCCTTTATATGATGTGATTGATGTAAGTACATACACATGAATAGTAATTAATCTTTAGGTAGATAGTATTAAGAACAAAGTAAGCATTACTTTCAATTAAAAAACATTATGTAACATAATGCTGCATGGATTATCAAAACAAACGCAAACAAATCCACATAATGAAAAGCGTAATACATCTCCGTCCTTGACGCGCCCGCGGCTCACCGCACGCTTGGAGCACTTTCAAGATTCTTATCATACGCTAGTCTCGTTTCAGCTCACAAAGCGTCCCCGCGCCTATTTATAAAGCGCGGTTTCACAGGGCCTCACAAAACGCAGACCGCGCGAAAAGGTGCGAAGATTAAAGATCTTATCAGCTCCTAGTGCGTTCTGCACGTCATACGGGCGCTATAAACATCTTCGCCCTTTCTGAATTAATGTTGCGTATTGTGTACAGTATTTCTCATGAAAAGATGCGGGTGTAGATAATTTCAGTTCCTCCATATGGGCACCGTTCAGTCTTTTATCACATAGACTAAGCGATATCCATGTGTAACATAGGTAGGTATGTTCCGAGCCATTAAAAAAATACCTACCTACCTAGATTTATAAATGGCGGCCGATGTCGTTTCGTTTCGATGTCTATTTCATTCGCACAATCCAATATTGAATATTGTGAATATCGAACCAACTATATCAGTAAGTAGGCGCTGTACCTAGACTTCTTTAATAAAACGATGGTTAGATTTGTTTCGTAACATGTAAAGCAGAGCACAAAAATGTTAAAAAACCGGGGGTCTGTTTTCATTTGACTCTACAACGATTGACCTTGACTATAAATAATAAGTGACAATTGCAATCCTTTCAGATTGGCCGACACTATTCTAATAATGAGTAAATTACACAATTTCAAGAGGAGCCAGGTTAAGGTACCAATAATAGGTAGGTATCTATCGTACACGTACCTTACTAGGTACGTATACAAATGGCAGGTATTTGACCAGGAAAGAGATATTATAACGATGGAAAATCTGTCTCATACGAGTTTAAATCCTTCAGGGATGGCATCACTTTTATGCATGTATAAATAGCACTGATCGGTATCCGTCAGTCTGTATACATAGTAAGTTCCTAAAAACCACTTTTGGTTAGTTACCTAATTGTTTCTGAAGCTTCTGTAGATATATTCACGTATCAATTTGAATCTCGTTTTTTATTCCACCAAATGTAAGCTCTTGTGATCTCACCGTGATTTAACCACTTGGCAATTATATTAATCCGATCGCACCATCATGCCTACACGCTAAATCGCTTGGCGGCCCGTCTTTCTTGGTAGGATGGTTTTAAGCCGAATCCTCTCACTAAAGTTAATTCCCAAATTGAAAGAACGCACGAACCCGAGACCTCATCTTATAAAACAACAGCGCCCACCACTGTACCAGAAAGGTCGTCGTTTGCGTACACATAATACCTACTATCTTTACATGCAAATCCTGCATGCTGTAAATCTTGTGACGTGAAAAAAAAATCAAAACCACTGTCCGTTATTTACTTCATTGCATTAGGCATGCGAAAATAGTGGTGGTTCATTCATCTGAACCTCGGCGAAGATAGGTTTTTTATTATTTAGTAGGTAGATGCGATGCGGTTGAAATCACAACACAATAGCGTATTTATGGGTATGAAAGCTTTATAAAAAGACTACGCAGGCCTTTGTGAACGCATTGAGGCGTGCCTATTAATCCTCTATGCTGAAAATACTGCGCTAACAGCAGCGTTGCAAAAGTAAAAAACGGATAATTATTTATTATAGATAATATTATACCTACACTTCTATAACAAACCGCGGATCGTAATGGATAGGATATTATAAAGGCTCCGCTTCACTTTTACTAGTGTTGCCCAAATGCAAGAACAAGACGAGACTTAGCCAGTCTTGGTCTTGGTCTTGCGCCAATACACCTGGTCTTGGTCTTGGTCTTGGTCTTGCGCTCCCAGTCTTGGTCTTGGTCTTGGTCTTGCAGCAAGAGTCTTGCAAGTCTTGCAATTACCTATTAGTCTATTACTATTTATTAAAGTTTACTTTAAATCTTAGAAAAACGTATTAGAATTGGAACATTGTGAGCTTGAATTAACATAGCCATAGTAAAGATCAAGCAGATTAATAAATAACTGAAGATTTGATAAGAAATTCGAAAAATCAACTGACCTATATGTCGTTTTCCATGGAACTAACTGTTTCTTAATAAACATTTATGATTTATAAGCTTACATTTGCTAAAACATGTAAAAAAACAAATTAATTACAATAACTTGACTGTATTTTAAAGAACAATACTTATCTGTCTAGAAAGAGATTGAACCCTCAACTTATAAGAAATTTAATAAAAGAGTTTTACGATTTATCATTTATTTGAATAAAAAATAAAATACAACACAAATCAACAGCTTTATCATTAGGTTATGATACTTTATATCAATTCTTTTGACCAAGAATTAATACAAAGTAACCATCTGGCTGACTCATCACTTAACCTATTTCTATGTTTTCTAATTACTAATGATGCTTTAGAAAATAACCTCTCAGCAGGTACTGAAGTTGCAGGTATTGAGAGAAAATCACCGGCCATTTTCGATAAAATCGGATACTCTGTCTCATGCGTCCTCCACCAATCTAAAATCACCAATCTGAAACTTATTTATTCTTTGGAACACCTGTAGGTACTCTTAAAATTCGAAATTATTTTGCATGAATAGTGTCAAATGTTATGATTTCGGCGCGGCGGCAACGATTGTTTTAGATTTCAAAAGAAGCCGCCGGCGCGTGTATCATAACCATGTACTTCCGAAAAGCGGCAAATTTCTTTGAGAAGTAAGTACAAAACCTTTGATGCCGCATTATCAAAGTGCCGATGGTTAAAACATAACTATGCATGCACTCAGTTTGATTTTAATAGATATTTTTTTATTCGCTATGTTTATGGTATTAGTCGTAATGCGCATAGGTCCAGTTTTTCATATTCTTTGATATAGTTTTTTGCGTCTCATAGAATTCCTAAGCGTACCTACCTACCTATACACCGAACTGTTACACCTAACTACTCCGTGAAATAGCGCTAAGTCCTAGCTGCAAGACGCAAGAGTCTTGCAGGCTATGTCTTGTTCTTGCTCAAGTCTTGCACGGTCAGTCTTGGTCTTGGTCTTGCTAAAAATACGCGGTCTTGTTCTTGGTCTTGGTCTTGCAAAAACGCAAGAACAAGACCAAGACTGCAAGACCAAGACTGAATTTGGGCAACACTAACTTTTACCAATATACGATTATGTATGATTATATTTGCTAATGATCTAGCAAATAGATTGTCCCAGAATTGGTATAGTTTGGCCACACAATGGCAAGTATTTCAGATTTAATAGGTTCAGGTCAATGTGCGGCCGTAAAATGAATGATGGTTTAATTTGACGGCATAAAAACTATCTTAGTGTAAATAAAAAAAACAGGCAACTGCGAGTCGATCTCGCTCGTTTCCGTACCACCTAAGTACATATATTTATAAAAATGAGTTGCTGTTCGATAGTCATAGTAAAACTCGAGAACGACTGGACCGATTTGGCTAAATTAGGTCTTGGAATATTCGTAGAAGTCTAGGGAAAGTTTAAACGCTGAGAAAAAGGATATGGATGGATTCCTAGGCATACATTAACAGTAATTACCTAAAAGTTGGAGAAACGTTTTTTTTCTATAGACATCGACGAAATTATTAAGAATTCAATTTGTGCTATGTCTAGGTGTAGTGAAAAGGAGCATAACTGTTTACAATTTCAACCGTTTTAAAGATAAAAGACGGACACGGGCATAGTAAGTTCGCTACGCGACACGTCCTTAATAAAGTTGCATGTTGCATGTGATTTTAGAGCTGTCTTTTTTATTTCAGAACAAATTATGGCAGTGGTTTACTCAAAAACTATTAGCGTTTTGGTGACAAGTGAAGAAAGGTTGTCTGGTTGAGCGTCAAGACCGCCTTTGCACGCTCTATTTTCTTTTCTCAGTCTCTTCTGTATATATGTTTAGTGTTTACTTTGTATATAATGTGTGTGTGCAATAAAGCTTTCAAGTCTCAGAGACAGTAGTTAAAGCCTGTTAAGTAATATATCGGTTTTCGTTTACCTAGCTTCTTCTAAACACCTAGATTGATTTTTATGAAATTTTGTGTGTATATTTTATAAGTTCCTGGTTGGTTTGAAAACATAATTCGACCATCGGTTACCACCTACCGAGGTGGCGCTGCTTTACAGGGCACGGCAACATCTGCCGGGTCTACTAGATATCTATAAAAAAGTCATGTCCCCTTAAATATTTATTCAATTCTGTTTTTAATATGTGTTGTTCAAGCGGCAACAGAGATACATCATCTGTGAAAATTTCAACCGTCTATGTCTTTCACAGTTTGTATAGGTATTAGAAATAAACTGTCCTGTTGGCATACGGACCCGTAAAAGCCGTTTTATCCTTTGAGAAAGAAACCGCAAAAAGAAGATGATGGAAGCTGAAATATAGTTGCAAATTAAATGCGGGCTTATTGTTTGGATGTATCGGCCTTCATTCTACTCTGTCAAAACCTTTCCAAACATCTTCTTTAAACTATTCGACTTCAATATATATATGTTGTGATTCGGACCAAGCGAATGACCCATGGCAAGTCAAGCACTAACGCCCTTAAACGGAGTAACAATTCGCAGGGCATGTAAGGAACACGTCCTTCAACGTGCCGCCCTAACTCCATCAATCCGAGGCGTAGGTGTTAAGCCTCATGTGTCTGGTAATTACACCGGCACTTATGACCTTCATACCGGCAGGGCGTAAATCTTGCAATCACTGCTGCAAGTTAAGCAAACGTCTCGTTTGTTTATCTATTGTATGGAAAAGTGACGTTTGACAGCAGTGATTGCAAGATTTACGCCTGACGCAAGCCTGTCGCGAGATACGTAATCACCGTGCGGAATACAGCTTCGCAACAATGCTGCTCAGCGGCAGAAATAAGCAAGGTGATAGTATTTCTCCGCACGAGCACTGTCATAAAGTCCTACTACTATAACATTAGCTACTGTTAAAAAAACCGACAAATCTTTCGTTTATCTGTCCAGTCTCCGGTATCTACTAAAGTTACGAAAAACTAATCCAAATAAATTCCCATTTCCTAACACATTTCGATACGCCTTTCAAATTCATATTAGAATAAGAGGTAGCAGGATACATAATTTACGAGTATTTAATTTATTTTAACTCATAGAAGAGAGACACACAAAGACTGGAGTAGAATACAAAAGGCGTCTTTATGGCTTAGAAGCGATCTCTGCCAGGCAACCTTATGATTAGGACAACAAGAGCGAGAACAAATAGGTGGTGTTAAATTATTATAAACCTACATTCAAATAACTACATACGAATACATAAACAAAAATTACACAAATATAAAAAATATATATTATATATATATTAATGAAATAAATATAAAAATAATAAAATAAAATTTGGTAAAGGGAGCGATGGGGCAAACATGTCATGTTTATAAAAAAGAGACCGAATAAAATATTGAATAAAAAAGCACATTAATGTAAACCTAAACTAATAGTAACTTTACTTTAATGCACAGGTGGTTGCTCACTTGCATCATTGCCATCTCTATCTATATACTTGGAAGTGAAGAAAGCTTTCTGTACTTTCATATTTCTCTTCAAAGGTTACGTCTTAACAATAATAAAAAATGTGCAAAGTAAATCCTCAAAAAGCGTTTTCCCACAAAGACATGACAACAACAATCTACAGAAGTATCATACATAGCACTTTGTTGTTGCAACCGAAGCGAGGCTAAGTCCTTTGTTTTGTAAAATAACTCGAGCTCCTTTAATGCTTCGTATAAATACGAATTTTGCACGAGTGATCGGTTTCTTCCTAGATAACATATATAAGATATTTGTTTGACGGCCGATTGGAGTGAGATGGTTAAGTATGTCGGTTGTGTGGTTTTTAATTTAAGCAAACATCGTGAGAAAACTTGCATACCCGAGAGATTTCTGTTACGTTCTCAAAGACATGTGAAGTTGGACATCTGCACTTCACACATCTGCACTTGGACAGCCTGGTGAACTACGGCCTAAGTCCTTTCCTATTCTGAGAGGAGACCCGTCTGCTGTAGAGGGTCGCTATTGGGTTAATTATGATGATGATTACGTGTGCGGTGTCCTGGTCTCGAAAATACATCTGTTCAGCAGTGGACGCTTGCAGGCTGTTGTGGCTGTAAAATAGACCCATACGCTATAACTTAAAACGGCATTACGCTCTTTTATGATGTCATGCACTCTAAGCCACTGCTATTTCAAATAAAATATATCATATATTTAATTTGAAATATCAGTAAGTATTACATAATATGCTTTTTTTCCTTTTAATAATCTGCGCGACTATTTTTTTAAATTTTACTCATTGATTTTAATATGTTACTATCGTAACAGTAAGCTTTTTAAATCCATGAGCAAAATAAGAAAAGAATAAAAAAGTTCGAATCCCAGCACGCACCTCTAATCTTGTCTAAGTTATGTGCGTTTTAAGTAATTCAAATACCTTCATGCCTGAGAGTTCTCCATAATGTTCTCAATGGTGTGAGGAGTCCACTAATCCGCACTGGGTCAGCGTGGTGGCCTTAACCCCTTTTCATCAATCATGGGAGAAGATCCTTGCCCTGTAGTGGTCCGTTAATGGGTGGATGCAATTTCAGTAGGTACAGAGTGATCTGGTCACTGCAAAAGAGAGCTCTCGATGATGGTTATATAGACAAAATAAGCGTTTTGGTTTATATTCTGTATATTCTCTGTGGTTTCATAGTTTGGTCTATTTTATCAAAATATTTTCCTGCATTTACCTAGCTACATTTGTTATATTTTTTTTATACTGTTATCAGAAGCGACCAAACGTAGCGAATTGTTCCATTGTTTTTACCTAGTCATTGAATTCTGATTTCCGCCGGTGGTTTCATAGTAGATTTTTGCCATCCAATGGGTTGGAACGAGACTTATCGACTGTTATAATAAAACATTTTCTACCTGGTTACATTTAGGTACTTATGAAACAAACAAAGGTTGGAAGTTTCATATTATGTTACTTAAATATTGGATAGACGCAGGCGTTACTTTGCGGAAATCCATAATATATTATGAAAATAAAGCTTAATTTGCTATACTCCGCGAACAGCAGGAGAATCTGTATGGTGTAATTTATAATTTATTCAATCCATATACTCCACACCATACAGATTCTCCTGATGCTCGCGGAGTATAGCAAATTAAGCTTTATTTTCATTATGTTACTAAGGTACTTTTACTAAGTCATCATCACCACTACTGGCCCAATAAAGAGCGCGAGTCTCCTCTGAGCGAATGAGAAGGGTTTAGGCCGTAGTCCACAGTTGTAGTGGACTAGTGGTGTACAATAGATAAGCAATGATAGCCCAGTGGGTAGGAGATCGACTTCACTTTCGTGGGGCCTAGTTCGAATCCCAGCACGCACCTCAAACATTTTCTAAGTTATGTGCGTTTTAAGCAATTCAAATATCACTTGCTTCAACGGTGAACGAAACATCATGAGCAAACCTGCATGCCTGAAAGTTCTACATAATGTTCTCAAAGGTGTGTAAAGTCCACCAATCCGCACTGGGCCAGCGATGTGCACTACGGCCTTCACCGCGTGCGAGAAGACCCTTGCCTTGTAGTTTGCCGGTAATGGATTGATAGGATGAAGTGTATTCATTCATTTATTCAAAATATATTAAAATCATAATCGTGCGCATAACAGGCTTGTCTCCTCTCAGAATATCTAAATCTATTAGTGATTTAAGTTATACAAAAAACTAAAGGCAAGTTATACAAAAATCTATACTTATAATAAAACTGTAACTGGAGGATTTCTGTACATTTAATATATTTTGAAAATTTTCACCGGAAGATGCTTTATAATCGATACTGAGTCCAAAACCGATTTTTATTTCATTTTTGTCCGTCTGTCTGTCCGTGCATCACGTGAAAACTACTGAACGGATTTAAATACGATTTGGTATAGTGGTAGCTGATATTCCGGGTCAACATAAAGGCTACTTTTTATCCCGATAAACAGTAAGTTTCCTCCGGGATATGGGATGAAATGTCCCATTTGGGACAACGATCGAATGCATGCGTACCATCCTACTAATATAATAAATGCGAAAGTTTGTGAGAATATATGTATGAATGGATGGATGTATGTATGGATGGATGTTTGTTACGCTTCAACGCCACAATGAATGAACCGATTTGGCTAAATTTTGGCAAAGATACCTACAATATAGTCTGGCATAGCTCATAGGCTTTTTTTTATCTCGGAAAAACAAACAGCTTCTACAGGATAGAATTTCTCCCCATCTGTGTTTCTAAATCCGCGCAACAGAGTTTTAAATTGACCTGGTTTTTTGGATAGGCATCATTGACGTGTTTTTTTTAAGTCGACTCGAGAGTCGACGAAGTCGCGCGGGTCCGTTAGTAGTAAATATATGTTGATGTGGATCATTTACCACACGTTAAGTTAATAGATGTATAAAACTCAGTTCCCTTAATCTTTCTTGGAAATCTTGATTTAACACTGTGCGGTCATTACTGAGGCTCACCGGAATAAGGGCGCTTAATGAAGTCACGAAGGAGAATTGATGCAAATCTGTGAAGGTCTTTGTTACAAAGATTGAGTTGCCTATACAATAAAAAGTAACAATAAGTAACAGTAATACTCGAGTAGTAATTAAAAATAGTATTTATAGTTTTTGTGACAGAGCTTGTCCAGGGAAGTACGTACTACCGTCATGCTTATTTCTACCGATAAACAGGACTGCTTTGTTGCTGTCTGAAAAGCATGGTTGCCATTGTATTAACAGACACATGAGGTTTAACACCTACGTCTCAGGTTGATGGCGGCTCAATGCGGCACTTTCTATCTAGGTCTAAACGACTATTTACGACGTGAAAACTGACAGACATAGGTGAATACTTTACAACGAAATCCAATCTACGTAACAATTATATGAATTTCGTGTGCAATTTAGATATCAAAGCCATTCAAGGCTCTGGAAGTCCATAAAAAACGTAGCTCCCGTTTTTAGTCGCATTTAAAATAAACCCTTTGTTTTCTATAATTCGAGAGAAGTAGGGGAGGCAGGTGTTTGCGGTGTTGTCTGGAGCCGTAAGCTCTAAATTCCATGCGCCTGTGCAGTGGACATAATTTACTCTATTTAACGTCTGATAAAGTCCAACGCCCCTTTGTTCTCGAAGTGGTCTTGAAAATTTAAAAGCGGTCCTTGCAGTAAATTCACCTTCAGCGCACCCACCTCCGCCCGCCCAACCGAGATACGGACCGATGAATAAATTATTACTCCCTCGCGTGTACCAGGACCACATACATATTAAGATTGCGACGCACATCAAAAGTGTACCCACGCACATCAGCAAGCAGTGTTAGTCTTGTGGTTACCATATTAGACAATGTTTCATGAAAATTGGAGAGCTTAAATAGCTTTAAGCTTTATTACTTAAATCTACTAAAATAAGGATTACAGTTGTAATCACCCCTACTCTTCCCGCGGGTGTCGTACGAAGCGACTACGGGAATATAAAGGAGAAATGACAGCAGCGTCCTCTGGGCTACCATTAACTTCTACTGCGATAACCAAACCGTCTGCCCAGCGTGGTGATTATTGACAAACCCCCTCCCCGTTGGGAGAGGTTTTTAGTGCACGTGTTGATTGTTATGTTAATGTGGCTTTTGATAACTGCTTTAAGCGATTGCTACAAACCTTCTGGATTCCGAAAATTATTAGGTATTGGACGTATACTTCTATACCTCTAACTGGTTACTGCGAGTGGCATTGAGGTTACATCAAACCCATACCCTTAACCTGTTTCTACGCGGCATCATACCGAACGCTAAATCGCTTAACAGTACGTCTTTATCAGTAGGGAGGTAAATAGCCAAAAATATAAATTCCCAAAATTCCCAACTCCATTAATAAGACCAACGCTTGGAATACTCTTCCGGCTTCGGTGATTCTTGATACATACAGCTTGAAAGCTTTCAAGGCAAGAGTGAGTAGGCATTTTCTAGGCAAGCGCTCCCCAACTTAGACCGCATCATTGCTTTACATCAGGCATGATATTTGTCAAGCGCGAGTCTCTCAAGTATAAAAAAAATCATTCAAAGTGCCACGCTCCCAAGCTCCCATGGGTCGATCTATGTTATATTGTTTCCATTCGAATGCATTAGCGACGTAATAGTAACCTAATTATTGGCACACAGCTTACACAGTTCACTTGATTACCTAATTAATATAGGTAAATAATTACCTATATAAATTTCATACTGATATCCAAACTAATATTATGAATAGGAAAGTCTGTTTGTTTTTTTGTTTGTCCTTACTTTACGTCCTGACTACGCTAGTTATCAACTTGAGTTAGTTGAAAGGACAAAGAGTAACATAGGTTTATTCTTATTCCAGGAAAACAAACGGTTTACACGTTGTTTTACGGATTGATTTGCGCACGGATTTGTAAGAAACCATAATAAACGCGAACGAAGGACGCATGCCAACAGTTAGCAGGTACTTTTATAATTAGGTGAAGTAATTACGTGTTACGGTTAACATTACGGATCAGAGTCATGGTCGCTAACTATGGGCCTCATAAGAAGGTTCAGAGTCACACAGCGAGCGATGGAAAGAGCTATGTTAGGAGTATCTCTACGTGATCAAATCAGAAATGACGGGATCCGTAGAAGAACTAAAGCTACCGACATAGCTCAACAAGTCGCGAAGCTGAAGTGGTAATGGGCGGGGCACGTAGCTCGGAGAACCGATGGACGTTGGGGTTCCATGGTGTTGGAGTGGCAACACCGCACCGGTAAACGCAGCGTTGGTCGACCCCCAACCAGGTGGACGGACGACATCAAGCGAGTCGCGGCAAGCCGCCGGATACAAGCGGCCCAGAATCGTGGAGTTTGAAACGCCCTACAAAAGACCTATGTCCAGCAGTGGACGTCAATCGGTTGATTTGATGATGATGATGAATAACGTTTATTCGACAACACAAATTGATCGAATGTTTAGCAAAGCTGACATAAGCCAGTAGCTGGATGGTTGACAAATTTTCATCATCAAATCTTCATTTTCAACCTGTAGTTGATATTTATACAGGATACAACTACAGGAGGTAGGAGATAACTACAGGTGACGGGTCTCCTTTCAGAATAACTATACTTTACTCAATTATTATAATTAAGCTTAATTTTCATAATATATAATAGAATTACGCAAAGTAAAGCCAGCTTCTGTCCAATAGACTTTACTCACCAAACTCGGCTGAAGATACCTACAGCTGAGCCCAGGTCTCCTTGTTTTTTGTAAGACCATTTTAGTATGTCTCAGAGGAGGGTCTGCCACGGCGGGTGTAGCTGGGTCGCGGATGTGTGTGAAAGCATTTCCGTGGCCCAACCACCAGGCAACAGGTTGGAATCGCGTAGGGTTTTAGCCGATAAGAATTCGACATAGCCACCTTGCCTCGCCGTGGTGCGGTGCTATCCATGAAGATTTTCCCACGAAAAATAAAAAAGGCCTCTCATCGGGGGATTCAAAGTAATTTTTAACCAATAAGATGCATTCGCAAGAAGTGTTCCATGCTCATAGAATTATATTTTAAAGCTAACAGTATTATATTATGCAAATATTTTATCGGCTTTGCCATAAATAACCCGAGACGCAACAGCAGCTAGACGTGGATTTAAAACTTCGATTGACGGTACGTTGCACAGAAAATTCTAAAATAAGCGTGATACACATTAGGCAACCATGAAATTAAATAAAAGTACATATGCAGAGATCTCACTTCATGCGATCATGAACTGCTGTTTGGAGATAAGATTCCAATATAAAATTGTATTTTTGAGTAAAATTCTAAATTGCAAGCTTATGTTACAGTAAATTGGTAAAGTGGATAAATAATTGAACTTTTGATATTTTATTAAATCGATTAGCATTTTAATAAATGTGCTATAACTTAGCTAATAACTTTTATTAATGAATAGTTTTCAAGTAATAATTAAAATAATATTTAATTCACAATGAATTTTCATGATATTGTGAAGAGTGCGCGTGAGCGTGCATACAGAACGGACGTGTTTACAAATCAAATTAAAATATTTAATTGTTATAGTGCTCAAAATTAAATCTTACGTTAATTATTCTAAAGCAGTTATCTCATTGTAAGTGAATTGACCTTTAAGACTACTGGGTACTCTGCAGCTACAAACTATCGGTGTACCCTGCGTCCCTCCCCACCTCGGGTAAGAGAGACAAATTTATTTTTGGTCTTGCTTCGGCGTACGCAGCAAGTGAACGAGTTTACAATTACCACGGATCTTTAATATTATGTCGAACCAACTACGCTCACCTACTGGAAGTGACTCCAATGAGCGGCGAAGTGGCTCGCAACCCAATTTATCGAGTCCAAAACTTTTTCAAGCTATGCCCGAAGAACCAAGAATTACTTTCCGAAATAAGAGGAAAATTCCACAGGATGACCACGACCTTCGACAAGAGTTGTCAGAAATACAAAACAAGATGGATGTCATGATGAATTTCCTTACTCAATTTACTTCTGTCCAAAAGGAAAGTATGTCAAAAATTTCCCAAGATATTGCGTCAATAAAAGAAACAACAGAAAGTCTAGTATTAGCACAAAACACAATGAAGTCACAATTGTTAGAACTCACAAACTCGGCAAAAGAGTCTCAAGAGAAAATTTTAGCATTAGAGACTGATGTCCAGCAAATTAAATCTACCGCAACAACTCCTTTAATAAACTTTACATATGAAGACATAATTCATGAAATACAAGAGCGGAAGATCAGGGAGCAGAATATTATACTTACAGGAATTAGTGAACCTAATTGCGATAACTCTCAGGAAAGACAGTCTTCAGACAAACATGAAGTCTTAAGAGTAATAAGATCAATAGCTAAAGATAGTCCAGAGCCCATTAAAGTTATTCGTTTAGGAAAATATAACGCTAATAAAAATCGACCTATCAAAGCGGTCTTTAATGGACCTAATTTAGTAAAAACAATACTGCGAAATAAAAATAATATGCTAGTAGATAACATCAAAGTTTTCTCTGATCAGACTCTCAATCAGCAGGCAAATTTCAAGAAACTTAAAGAAGAATTGGAGCAACGTCAAAAAAAATGGTGAAAATAGTATTGGTATAAAATACATAAAGGGAGTACCCAAAATTGTAAAATTTCAGCCAAAAAACTACAAGCAATAAACATAACTCAACAAGAATCTGACAAAACTTTACAAAACAATAATAAAATATCCTATGAAATTACCACTAATTATGCAAATATCTCTATCACAAATAAAAGGTTATGCTTCTTTTACTTTAATGCTCGCAGTATTCTTAAACCAGGTAAATTTGATGAATTAAAATGCATATTACACTCTTTCCATACACAAATACAGTTTATTGTAATAACTGAAACATGGATTAAATCTAAAGATGAAGCTAAGAGACTTCTATTACCCGGATATACCCACTATTATAATTATAGAGAAAACACAAAAGGTGGCGGAGTTTCTATCTTTGCTCACGATAACCTAAAACATAATATAACTGAAGAACTGTGTATAGCCGGCATGCATTATCTCTGGATACATGTAAGTGACTACTGTCTGGATATTGGTGTTATATATAATCCTGATCGCACCAACATCAAAAGCTTTCTTGAAACATATTCGAGTCAACTTCAAAAAAGAAAACGAGTTATTGTCTTTGGAGATTACAATCTTGATCTTTTACGCTCTGACAGAATGACAATGGATTATAAAGAAATGCTAAAAGAAAACGGGTTTAGTCTACTAAATAAGGTTGAAGCTAAGTATTGCACGCGAGAAACGTCTACAACTAAAACTTTATTGGATCATGCGTCTACTAACTTAAAAAGTCATGTTTTTCATATGGCTGTCATAGAATCAAGTATCTCGGATCACAAGCAATTGTATTTGGAAGTGGAGAAATACAAACCTGTAACTAAAAAGAAAATCGAATACGAAGCACTGGACTACAAAATGTTATTTAAAAGAGTGGAAAAAGAAATGGAAGGCAACATCACAAACTTCTCAGATTTAGAAACTATATTAACTAACAGTATTAAGACGAGTAAAATAAAGAAAACCAAAATATTAAACCCACCGAGAAATGATTGGATTAATAAAAATATACTCATTGATATTGATAAAAGAAATGCTTTATGGCATCAACATAAAATGTCACCAAAAGACGACCAAATAAAGCATGACTTTTTGAAACAAAGAAATGCTGTGACTGAGAAGATCCAAAAAGTAAAGAGAGAATATTACATAAAAGCATTCAAAGAATGTACAAAAAAACCTATGAAAATGTGGAATTTATTAAACAGCCTCTCTAATAATAAAATTAAAGAAATCTGTTCTCCAACAAAGTTAAATATAGTTAATGATACAATTACTAACCCCCAACGAATATGTGAATCCTTCAATAATTATTTTTCGACTGTCGGGTCAACCTTAGCAAATAGTATACCTATAAAATATCATCAGAATGAAACTTATACGCTACCAAATCAACGATGCTCTGCTGCAGGCCTATCTCAGATGTCTCCAGTAACTTTAACTGAGGTTTCTAAGTTAATTGACGATCTTAATACTAATACAGCTTTGGGCATTGATGGTGTCAGTTCTAAGGCAATCAAGTGCATAAAGAATGTTTTAGCTGAAAAACTAACGATATGCATAAATCATTGCTTTGATCAGGGCCTTTTTCCCGATACTCTTAAGGTTGCTAAAGTTTCTCCAATTTTTAAATCCGGTAGTAAGTCTGATCCTGGTAATTACCGACCTATTTCAGTATTGCCAGTATTATCAAAAATTTTTGAAAAGGCAATATATAGCAGGCTTATACAATATTTAAATTCAATTAATTTTCTATATGAAAAACAATATGGCTTTAGATCTAAATCGAGTACTATATCAGCAGCTATAGATCTTGTGACCAATATGAAACTGCAAATTGATAAAAAACAAATAGTTGTGGGAATATTCATAGATCTTAAAAAAGCTTTCGACACTGTCAGTCACAACTTGCTTCTTAACAAATTAAATAGTATTGGTATTAATGGTAAAGCTTACGAAATATTAAAATCATATCTCGCAAATCGGTCTCAAATAGTAAAAATAGGTAAAAATTGTAGTGGTCCTGCTTCAATAACTTGTGGCGTGCCACAAGGCTCGATTTTAGGTCCCTTGCTCTTCCTTATTTATATAAATAACATATACGAAATAGGTCTAAAAGGTGATATATCCTTATATGCTGATGACACTGTTCTTGTTTACTTTGGTGGATCTATAAATTCCATTATGAAAGATGCACAAAATGATTTAAATAATCTTAACGTATGGTTTCAATGCAACCTTCTTACCATAAATACTTCAAAAACAAATTATGTTATATTTGCTCCAAAAAATAAGACAATTCATAATTATGACCCTCTCACTATCTCTAATGACACTTTAGTTAAATCTGACAGCCAAAAATATCTCGGCTTAATCCTTGACAAGCATCTGACATGGAGACATCACCTAGACAAGCTTCGCAATAAACTGTCATCTTTGATGGGATGCCTGCGTGGCATCGTTCACTGTCTTCCAAAAAATGTAAGGTACACTATATATAACTCCCTTGTTAAACCACATATCGATTATTTAATTGAGTTATGGGGGACAGCGGCAAAAACAAATTTAAATAGAATTCAAATAGCACAAAATAAATTAATTAAAATATTATTTCACTATGATTTTCTAACGCCAACCAACAAAATATATAAAGAAACAAAATTACTCAACATAAGACAAACGTATATCTATAACACCTCTATATTAATTCGTAAAATACTTAATAAAGACATACATTCGAAAATAACTTTTACGAAAAAAATTCAAGTACAAAAACGTTCTCTCCGACGCGCGAGCCACCTCTTATTGCGTAATAAACCTCGCACTAACTATGGCCACAAAAATATTATATTTGAAGGAGCGCAGATTTACAATAAGCTACCATCTGATATAAAAGAAGCTAAATCTATGTTTATTTTCAAGAAAAAACTAAAATTTTACTTAATAAGTAATGTGTCACTGTAAGTCCTTTCTAGTATTCGATGATCTTTGTTTTAGAGTTGTGTTTCTGTTTAGTAGTTTTGTAACCACCCACTTTTAAGATCATTTTTATTTTTGTTATTAGTAATAATTGTTAATACCCTCTATAATGTACGCTCACACTATGTAATAGAACTTGTAAGTTAATTAATGTTTTCTCAATAAGCGAATTTTTATGTAATTCTTCTGAGAAATAAAGATCTTAAACCAAAAAAAAAAGTATGCACTTTGATACACTTCGGTCTTTTATGAGACTCAGACGCACACTTACCTTATGGTGTCTTAGTTGGAATCACTTAGTAATAATCATATTCTACTTTGGAGGTTCTGGCTTGGTTTACTGAGTCGGATCAAAAATTGTAAAGTGTTGGGTTTTGTGTCAAAAAAACTCTTGGCACTATCCCGTTCTCTTGCTGTAAGTCCTATCTACAAAGGTTGCCTGAAAGAGATTGCTTGAAGCAATAAGGCCGCCTTTGCATGTCTACATTTTGCTCTGTATACTCCTTACTGTTTCTTTTCCTGTATGTTATATGTGCAATAAAGTGTTTCTTCTTCTTCTTTAAAACGTTCTCCTCTTGGGGTTAGGAAATGGACGCTTTCCACTCCACTTCCACTTTGCCCTCCTGTTTTTTTTTACCTTTTCGGGGTTTCGAATAAACAATATCTAATAACGCTGTAATCGCAACGCAGAATTAGTGTGGAGTAAAATTTAAATGTTTGCATAGTTTTTCGTGTTATTGTCACGAGTAATTGCTTGTTATCATTTAAGCATGGGTTAACCCTTGCTTATATGATATCTCTAAACAGAATAAAAAATACTCATCTACTAAAATAAGTAAAAAAGTCTTTTAAATTATTCTACATAAACCTAGGGATGAAAGCGAAGACTACATTTCATTATACCGAAGCCAGTTTTATTTTAAATCGTTCCCTTTTTAATCTTCCAGTCATCAAGTTACTTTTATTGCGGCCCGGATTTCCAATTAAATGTTAGAGGTAGTCGTAAATTTGGTAATGCGAATAAACGGGAGTTTTCGATTCCCCCCTTTCGTTATATCGATTTGAGTTGAGCTTTATAATAGGCACTATTTTTCCTATATTCTCTCGGGTTTATTAAGATCGTGTGTTCCCGTCTTCAAATAGATCAGATGTTACCTACTGTTTTGATCATTGATATAATATGTAACTATGTATTTGTTAGCTAACTGTTATTGATCAGTTCGTGCTCATAGTTCACACCTATTAGTTATACCTGTAACCTATAACTGTTAATTTTTTCGATTAATTATACTATTCATATTTAGACATTTATTTTAAGTACTTTTTCATGTGAAATGCAAAATTAGCGTTACGAAACGAAAGTTAAAAATGAAGATATAAAAAGTGATAAAAAATATAATATAATCTGTCTTCAATATGCAAGAGTTCTATAAAAACATCGTCAATGTCGGTTTAGCTGTAAAATCATGCATATGAAACGAGGACAATATTTTTCAAATCTCCCGGGGACGTTACCATGGTGCTTTCCTGGGATGAAAAGTATAAAGTAGCACATGGAACAGGAAATCAGCTATCATTGCCATATTGAATCAAAATCGGTGCAGCCGGCTGTTGGTAATGAAGAAACAAAGATACATTTTCTAGGGTGTAGTACGCTTTCCCAGATTATTTACTCATAATTATATTACAAGCGGTGGCTAAAACGGAAGCCGGAAGGGCATTTCAGATTACAAACAACTTACAATGCTCTCACTTGACCGCTCCACGTGCAAAGCTTTGAAGTCAAAAGCAGAGACTTCCTTACCTACTCGGTAGCCAAATTGCTGTTAACAGCTTTATTATAAGCTAATATTAATTCAAACCTGTCCTACGCAGCGTTGCATCATATAAAGTGTTTCTTCTTCTTCTTCAAAACGTTCTCAATTTCCTCTTGGGGTAAGGAAATGGACGCTTTCCACCCCCCCTGCCTCCCTGTTTTTATTTTAACTTTTCGGGTTTTCGAATAAATAATATCTAATAACGCTGTAATCGCAATGCAAAATTATTGTAGAGTAAAATTTAAATGTTTGCATAGTTTTTCGTGTTATTGTCACGAGTAATTCCTTGTTATCATTTAAGCATGGGGTAACCCTTGCTTATGATATCTCTAAACAGAATAAAAAATACTCATCTACTAAAATAAGTAAAAAAGTCTTTTAAATAATTCTACATAAGCCTAGGGATAAGAGCGAAGACTACATTTCATTATACCGAAGCCAGTTTTATTTTAAATCGTTCCCTTTTTAATCTTCCAGTCATCAAGTTACTTTTATTGCGGCCCGGATTTCCAATTAAATGTTAGAGGTAGTCGTAAATTTGGTAATGCGAATAAACGGGAGTTTTCGATTCCCCCCTTTCGTTATATCGATTTGAGTTGAGCTTTATAATAGGCACTATTTTTCCTATATTCTCTCGGGTTTATTAAGAACGTGTGTTCCCGTCTTCAAATCGATCAGATGTTACCTACTGTTTTGATCATTGATATAATATGTAACTATGTATTTGTTAGCTATGTAGTTGTAGCCAAATTGCTGTTAACAGCTTTATTATAAGCTAATATTAATTCAAACCTGTCCTACGCAGCGTTGCATCATATTAAGTTAGCATGACAAGCATTTCATTTTAGAGAAAATAAAAATAAACATGGAATACATAACCCCCCCATGCGATGCCGGTGCTCGTATAACATAAACTGCATAAAATATCTACAGTTACGATCGCCGACGCAAAGTCCGGTGTCGTCCTAGTTTAAAGTGGGATTAAAATAGCAGAGGGGCAGCTGCCGGCGCGCTGGATAAAGTGCTTGTTTACTGCATATTGCGAGCTGTAGTCCGCCCAGCGTCCAGCGTCCCACGCAGAGTGCCGAGCGCTTAGTGGACAACGTCACTGACATCGTAAAAACTAGCGGAGAGTCCTTTTTTAAATCCCAATATAAAAAGAGGATTTCTGAAGCCAGCTGCATGAGAAGACGCGAGCGAACTTACGAATCACACCGCGTAACAAGAACTGTCACTATTTTACATCCGCATAAGATCCCGCCTCGGCGCCTACGTACCTTTTGTCGTGCCGCCTACGTGCATGTTATATTTTAAATACAAGATGCCCGTGTCTTTGCTTGTGTTGAGATTTCTTGTGAGTTGAGTGTTTTTGTCGCATCACACCCTGCTCGCTGCCACACTATATGCTAACCGGAACGTTGTAGCGAAAGATTATTTAATACATTTTAAGAGTAACGACACTACCATACATTATTTTCATCTAACTTTAACATTTTAAGCAGTACACGCCAAGATAGCTCTCAGAGGTCTGTTTTATTTCTGACTTACTTGAAACATATTGTTATATTTTGGCCAATTTACATATCTAATAAATTATAAGCTATAATCTGTTGTTCTAATATTACTTTAAAGTTTAATGAAAATCCATTCAAATATCCATTCATCGTTCCACCCATTAAACTTTCGCATTTATAATATTAGTAGGATAAATTCAAATTCAAATTCAAAAATGTTTTATTCAGACCTTATCACAGGCACTTATGAAGTGTTCATTGCTGCATTTGTTAACTTAAAACTAAAGCTAGGAGAGTTCAAAACGCGCCCTAGTCTAAGAAGAGCCCACAACAATCCTAACCAGGTTTTATTTTTGCTATCACCAACTCACAGTCGAGTTAATGTCTAGCTATGAAGTCAGAGCAATTCATACCCAAGCTCATCATACTTGTAGTCCTTAATATTATAAAAGGATTTAATCTATAAGCTTACGTACACCCACATATGTAGCTGGGGACACCCACATTTTCCATCTAAGTTAGTAGTAGTTGAATGTTTTAAACGACTGGAAGCTAGTTTATTGTTTATTGTTTATTGTTTATTGTTATTAGGTACACAAAACAGGTAATAACTAAAAGTAGATCTAAACATAAGTAATAACAAGCTGTTAAAAAGTTAAGTTGTTCTAAGCTACAACCCAAAGTATGTGTACACAACTTGGAATTAAATTAAACAGAAAGTAAAGATAAAATTAAAGTTGAAACAAAAAAGAAACACTTAAATAATAATATATATATTATTTCCCTAAAGATTATGTGGAATAGTGCTTAACAATTTGATTTTTAAAAATATTTATCCTTTTGTTTTGTGTTTAGTTGTACTACTAATAGTATATATTCAATGTTGATTTGTTAATGTAGGTATTTATTATGAACTGATTGCCATAATCCCTATCCCTACTAATATTATAAATGTCAATGTAAGTTTGTTTGTTACGCTTTCACGCAAAAACTACTTAACCGATCCTCATGAAACTTTGTAGGTACACATATCCTTGGACGTGTTTGAAGTAATATTTGATACTTTTTATCCCGACATTAAGCTCGGTTCCTTTGGGAGAGGGGATGGAAGTGTTTGACGATTTACACATAACTCCGACAAATTATAACTGATTTAAATAATTATTTTTGTACTGTAGAGGTTATACCTAATACGTGTTTAATTTTACAAAAACTGTGTAGATCTGATGAATGTGGTTGGAGATAGAGGACAGAACTCCTCAGCGGACATGAGCAAACCTCTCATTTAAGGCTTAGCGATACTGAATACTTGAATTTTTTTTATTATTACAATTAAATTTAATGCTACATCAAAAAACAAAATCAAACGCAGACGAAGTCGCGGCCAACAGCTAGTTGTTAATAAATGATCAACAAAATTAAGTAACTAAAACGACATCGTTGTGTTATGAACATTCTAGGACTGTGCGGTATTGTTGTGACCTACCTATAAATATGCACAAACTTAACGTATTTTAGTGTCTTTATCGTCCGGCAAAGTCAGTCGCACTATTGTTTCAGTGAAAATTTAAATTCGCTCCTTTGGTACAGTAAATTCACCTTTGGCCCGCTTTGAAGTGAGGCTCAACTGATAAATAAATAATATGCAGTCTCGGTACTTTAAATAGATAAAGTAGAAGCTTCGCTATGAAGGTGTCACTAAAACTGCTCTTAACTACAACGCCAGATGCTCTACATATAAAGATGAACAAGTTATAAAGTTAATAAAAAATTCTTTTACCACGGCGCCGATTGAGGTCGTCCAACCATAGAGCATTTCAGAAAAGAGGAATATGCTTTTAGAAAAGCGGAAGCTTATAAAATAAAACACCTTTATTAGGCACTGTCAATCGGTTAAGACGCTTATGTAATATCGTTATCATCAAACCATTACCGGTCTATGGCACGGGTCTCTCACAATGAAAACAAGAATTAAAAGAGTTACGGTACTAGCTGAACTTCGCGAATTTTTTGTTGCTTCCGTCAAAAATAATGGTATTTCTGAAATACTGAAATAAACACAAAGGCACAGTTAAACACAGGCAAACACAAAGTTTATTTATCTATATGTTTTTAGGAACAATAACGAGAAATATTAAAGGACTCGACTGCTTCTAGGTAAGAAATTAATTTAGTTTTTCTAGATGTCTGAACTATATAAAAACGTAACTATAAAAATTTAAGAAAGGAAGGTTTGGTTTGAATAGAAAGTGTTTGTCTGGATGTTTGGGCTCCATATAACAGTTTAAACAGGCGGCTAAAGATTTCGTTTTAAAGTCACAACTTACCAAAACATATTTAGAAAGTATTATAATGTATCTTGTAGATAGTTGGATACACTTTATTGCATTCAATTTTGGTATATAAAAAGGTACATTTTCATGAACGTTGATATGCACAATTAGTGTTATTTCTCGAGCAACCACTTCCAGACTAACTTATGGGAAAGTAATCATACTGCAGATATTATTGTAAAATTTTTGGTCTCACCTAGCATGGACAGGATACAATTATATCCCCGGAGGAAACGATAAAAACTTATCTTCTTCATATAATTCTTGTCTCCCGCCTGTGCTAGCCCTACTGGAAAGTGACCTAAACCCACCCTTAATATTATATTTTCCTTAAATCTATTTTCTCTTTCTCTTTAAATTATTTTATCTACTGTCTACATTTTTAAGATAGATTAATCTCAAAGCAAGCAGAAACATTTACTTCAGAAAAATTTCGCAGAAATATTATGTCTCTCTAAAAATATTAGGCCACAGAAAAAAGCGCGACGTGGATTGATACTTGATAAAAGTATTAAATTTGGTTACTTCTATCTTCCTCGGCAATCTTGATTTAACGTCCTTCGAGGTCATTACTGAAGCTCACCGGAATGGACGCAGTTAATGAAGTCGTGAAAGAAAATTGAGTGTAGTTAAAGGGGCGAATTTAATTCGATTTCAAACTTTTTTAACGAATGTCTCAGTTCAGAGCTTTGCCATCGAGAAGCCGCAAATAAATTAAAGGAAAAAATGGCGCCGTCGTTGGTGGTTAATTAAAATAAATTATTCACCAAGTCTTTAAATAGATTGACGGGGCACCGTTATAAATGGGCCTGAGTTATATAAGGTTAAGCTAATGAGTTTTTGTGGTTCTTTCGGTTTCTTTTTCTATTGTGAAGAATGTTGTGGCATTTTTGAGATGGAGTTATCAAGGAATATTATTGTAGGCCTTATTGCGCAAACGAAAGCTCTAATTAGCCTATTTTGCAAATGATGCTATTTAAATTGCCTCAAGTCAGTAGGTAATCTAGTCGCTCTATATGTGGAAGGCAGGTGGTTTTATAACCTGCTCGAATATCCCGAGTACGCTGCATCATGAAATAGCTCTTGGCCGGTCTGATGTTGGCTCTCAGAAGTGCTTCGCATTTAACATAATCAAAGCCTCGTGGCAGGCTCCAGCCGTGGCTGGTTACCACGCTACTGACAAAGACGTGCCGCTAAGCGAATTAGCGTTTCGTATAGTAACCGATTAGGTATGGGATTATTATATAACAGTCATCCGTCTTAACAGGTTAGCTGGTTACCATCTTAGACTGCATCACTTTCCTCCATTTGAGATTGCAGTCAAGGGTAAACTTGTAGTGAAAAAAATGTAAACATTGATTTTTTAAAATATATTTGACAACTTGGATCATGCATAATATCTGTTGATGGTCGGTTCGTTGCTGTTTGAATGCAACAAAATTGCGATCAGATGGTATCAGTAAGCACCTGATGATAACTAGTATAGCATTTACCTGGCTAAGTGTTTATCTGCTGAATTTCAGGCCTTTAAATTAGACTACTCTTGTCTCTAGTTTGAAACCCGTAATAGAAATGGTTTGTAATATTTTTCACGGATTTGGTCATGTTAGTACTAATATGGCCGTCTAATCGATACTGGCTAATTGCAATTAAAACAAGGGGTCGGATCTACCTAAAAACCACTTAAATTTAAAGATCGGGAATTGGTATCGCAATGGAAACTTCTGTTCATTATTGGATTTATCGGCAGCGAGTTTCGCTCTCGAACCGACTCGTTACGGAGACACCAGTTTCATGAATAATGTAACATGAATAAAGGAAAATCCGCGAAATATTTTGTTTTATGTACCTACTCTCTGTTGGAGATCTAAAAGCTTGGTATGTTTATGTTTTCTCTACAAATAGATACGCATAAAAACACAGGAGTTTTCTGTGACATTATCCGTTTTACGTCCGGTGTTGATCCATCAACGTAATATATATTTATTGTGTTCAAAGGTACAATATACAACTATTGTTTCTTTGTCTGCATCGCAGTGTATCGTAAGTGATGGTGATATCTAAGATGTAAGCGCCATTAACTGGAAAGGGTCGTATATTAAAATCTAAATAAACCTGATGGTATTCTATGCAGCATCATTAATAGTCAAATGGATAATCACTTGGCGGCTCAGAGTCCATCTTTCTTTCTTTCTTTCTTTATGTGATAAAATCAGAAAAAAGGAGATCCTAAGAACAACCAGTTACTAACATAGCACAACGAGTCGCGAAGCTAAAGTGGCAATGGGCGGGGCACCTAGTTCTAAGAACGGATAGATGTTGGGGTGCTGCAATGGCGAACCCGAACTTGTAAGCGCAGCGTTAATCAACCCCAAACAGGTGGTCAGACGACATCAAGCGCATCGCAGGGACACAAGCAGCCCGAAACCATGGAATTTGCACCTCTCTACAAAAAAACTCCAGCTTGTCCAGCCGTAGACGTCTATCGGTTGATTTGATTATGAAGTCTTAGCCAATAAGGTGTGAATAGATGACTAGGCCTGCAACAAACCAGCAGGAGTCTATTGACCCAAAGCAGGAATCCAACCTGCGACGTCCCACTTCACGATGCGATGTATGCTGTAGCCTTGAAGTGTAAATAAGCATGGCTGTAGTATTTCTCTGGACGAGCTCGGTCACAAAAAAAAAACAGTAGGGGAGACCAGGTATGAAAGTATCACGGGATGGACGTAACAAATAGTTTATTGTAGTCTGTATCACCGAACTTCTCGATTTTGAACCCCCCTTCTCCTCAGATGCGCTCACAGCACTGTGCCGTCACACAGTTGTTTTATGTATGAGTGACATAAAAATACACCACATAAAAATACAGGAAAAATTATAAAAAACTAGCTTTCACGATGTATGCCTGGCCTTATCGCTATATAGCGATCTCTTCCAGGCAACCGTTGGCGTAAAACACTGCTCAAGACGAGAGGTAGGTGTTGCATATAAATATATTTATGAATATATACATAAATACTATATATATAATAAACTTCTACACAATATTGTTACTATTATTTTACAATTATTACATATACATACTAATAATTAATATTATATATCTATATATGTAATGAGTCTATGCCGCAAAAGTACCACTCGAGTAAAGTTTGACCTTTTTTTTTAAAAAACCAGAGTAATAAAACATTATATAAGAAAAAATATGCTGCAAAATCTAAGGATAGGGATAATACAGACAACGAAGATAGTATCTGTTTAGTTTGTAATAAACCAATCAGATCCAATAAATTCTTCGTCTGATTGAAATCTGATTTTGAAATAATTTCTATTGATTATGTTTGGTTTATATTTATTTTATGTATTTGAGGAATATTAAAACACTGATTATGAAAAATATGTTAATTATGAAAGTTCCTTTTATTTATTTGTAATGTAACAACCATCACCTCACACTGTTACAACCAACCCTAGGGCTAGGTATGGTTGTAACAGATGCCACTTTTTTATTTGCTCGTTTTTATTAAAATCTGTAACATCAGTTGCGGTTATGCGTGTGTTAAGATATAGCTGAACGACCAGTCTATCATATGTAGTGATAAAAATGCTGGTGTTCAATAAACTTTGTAAGATATTTCGAGACAATTGAAAATTGTTACGTTCATCCCTGGTCTTCCCTAATGCTACTAAATTATTTGTAAAGTTTAGACTCTGATTTTAGATGCCTAGAGCGGCCTCAGCTCTGCATTAGCTATCTCTAAGTTTGCCAATCAGTTTAAGTTAGGTTATAAATATCTTTTAATAGATTAACGTGGATGGTATTTAGCTATAACGCTCAGCCTTCCAGCCTGACATGACGTAGCGTTCGCTAACTTAGATTTATAGTCTGGCTTCATGCCAGAACACAGGGTAGTGTCAAGTGACTCCTATTAAAAATATAGTTGGACATTATTGGTATATAAGGAGACTTAGATCCACGGTTATTAGGGTAAAGTTACGTAACGGCCAGAATTTTTAAATAAAGAACAAACACGTGGGGCCGAGAGGAACGACCAATACGACGTGGACTTTTAAGAAATGTATACGTCCGCCCCTTGTATTAGAGGTTTTTTTTTTAGCATTGCTTTTTTAAAGTCTGAAGGGCTTGGTTGCCGGGATAACTTATTAACATAACATAACATAACATGAGGCTTAACGTTTTCGCCTCAGGTTGATTGACACAGGGCGGCACGTTGCACATGTTTCTAGTATGCTTGCGATGGGTGGCTCTGTTTACGGGTTGAGTGCTATTCCAGCACCTTAAAACCCCAAAGTCCAAGGTATAGTATCACCCTGCCGAAATATAATAATAATACTTATGATACTGTAATATAGTATACTACACGTAGCTGTTGCCCGCGACTTCGTCTGCGTTTGATTTTGTTTTTCATGTGGCATTAAATTTAGCTGCAGTTCTAAAAAAAAATTATAGTATTCAATATCGCTAAGCCTTAAATGAGGGGTTTGCTGTTGTCCGCTGAGGAGTTCTGTTTTCTATCTCCAACCACAGTTTGGGCAAAATGAAACACTTGTATAGTATAAAAATCATTATTTAAATCGGTTATAATTTGTCGGAGTTATGGTGTAAAAGCGTCAAGCACTTTCATTCCCTCTCACAAAGGAACCGAGCTTAATGTCGGGATAAAAAGTATCCTATATTACTTCTAACTGTACAACCTGTACAAAGTTTCATGAGGATCGGTTAAGTAGTTTTTGCGTAAAAGCGTAACAAACTAAGTTAGTTTGTTACGCTTTTACGCAAAAACATTGACATTTATAATTGTAATAATATAAATTAATAATAATATAGGGTAGGGATGTGAAGCAGTGATAGCGCGTTGGGTAGGAGCTCGACCTTTCGGGGGGCCTAGTTCGAATCCCAGCAGGCACCTCTAACTTTTCTAAATTATGTGCGTTTTAAGTAATTCTAATATCACTTGCTTCAATGGTGAAGCAAAAATTCGTCAGGAAACCTGCAGGCCTGAGATTTCGACATAATGTTCTCAAAGGCGTGTGGAGTCCACCTATCCGCACTGGGCCAGAGTCGTGGACTACGGCCTTAACCGCTTCTCATTGTGGGAGGAAACCCGTGATCTGTAGTGGGCCGGTAATGTGTTGATGTGATGATGATGATAGTAGATGTATCACCTTGCTGTAATTCTCATGGAACTCTTGAATATTATCAGGTAAAAAGTTAGAGAAATACCATGCCATGCCATGTTGTGGTGATGAAATGCCATGCATGGAACTTTACATTGGAATTTACGTGGTGTAAGTAACGCTCTCTGCGGTCAAAAGCCTCTACGGATACTGTATTATTCGTACTTAAATCTATACATTTTTAGTATTTCTAGAACACAAACGAGCAAGCGGGTCTCCTAATGTTAAGTCTTCACCGACAGTAATGACCAAACATTAGGTGACCCGTTTCATAACATCTGCTGCAGCCATTAATGCGTTACCGACTTTTAAGGAATTTGTTTAACCAGGTCCGAGATCAACCGAAATCGTTGATCCTCCTTTGGGCAGTGGCGCTACCACCTAACAAGGCGAAAATCACGGTTTTTATTTAAAATCGGTAAAGCTAAGGTATACGCGGGCGAACCCGCGGGTACAGCTTGCACAATTGCATTTACAGGAAAGTGATTGAAATAATTTTTCTACTTTTTTTAAATTTAAATCAGAACAGAAGAGAGCAAAAGTAAAAATAGAGAAACATTTCCTAGTTTTACTTCATACGATAAATGCTATACCAACCGTCACCCAAAGGCAATTGGTTCAAAATGCTGGCGCTATTTCTTTTTTGTATTTCAGCTCTTGGGTCTTCAGATGCATGGATTATCCACTCATAGGATCCACTGCTGATAGGTCTTTTGTAGGAGTTTTTATAGCTTGTTGTATGTTCGAGCGATTATTATCATTGTCATCTGTGTGTATATATCACTTGTTTTAACGGTGAAGGAAAACATAGTGAGTAAACCTGCATGTCTGGAAGTTCTCCATAATATTCTAAAAGTCTAAACGCCGTATACGGCTAGCGTGGTGGACTACGGCCTAAATCTCATTCAGAGGGGAGACCGTGGGTCGGTAGTGTACTCCAGTTTTCGGAGAATGTAGAAATTTCAGAGAGACAATGTATTCATAGTAGAGCATGACCCTATAAATAAGATAGAACGAAGTTACAATACACTCAGCTTACCCCAGCTAGTAATTAGACAAAGAAAACTCTTTTTCCAGTCGTATCCCAGCGAAGCGTGTGTAAACGGTTTGAAGCAGAGCAAAGAAAACAAAGTACTGAGATAACAAGATAATCGCCTCTGGAGTAGTTTCCCATTGTTACGTGGGTGAGACAATTTAATTTTGGCAGCTTCATGTTCTCCCGGGTCGCTTTTTAATTTTTTTTGCCACATTTTTAACGTCAATTTGTCGGAAAAAATCAAGCTACGGTTTGGTTTTCATGTGTCTGCTGTAGAAGGTCAAATCTGTGCTGTTATTATTTAATTTAAATTATTTGTCAAAAAACTGAGTTCATATTATTGGCCTTATCTAACACAAAAGATATACTTAAAAATAAACTTCTTTTAAAAAGCTTCATTGTTTCATTAAGACTTTTATCACGTAGAGACCATGTGTGTCACAACAGTGTTTTATTTTTATTTATCAACTAGTAATTAATTTATGTGTCTGATAAAGGGTTTCTAATGATTTATTTATTGTCACGCTGTTATTTTGATGTATTTAACGGAATATTTTAACTTTCCACGTTTATCAAGAGCCGATGGCAAAATATTATTTTCAGTACAAAGATAAGTTTTTTTAATCAAATAAATTATATATATTTTTTATCTAAAACAATTATAAATACTTAGTTAGCCGGGTCAGAAGTGAACTGCCATTATAACGTGGGTTGTCTGAAACGGAGTTAAAAATATAAAGGATGGGAATTGGTATCCGAATAGAAGCTCTAGTTCGTTACCGACATTTTCGCTCGCAAGCCGACTCATTACCAGGCCTCATGAATAATGTACAACGAATAAAAGAAACTCCGAAAGTTATGTATGTTTTAAACGCTACGAATTTTTTCTTTCACAATTTCTCTCGTCGGGGGATTTGCTAAAATTTTTTTTAATGATAATTTCAAGCCAAATACTCTTATAAGTGTAATTAAGAAAGCCCAATGCTATGAAATGTAAAAGTTTAGTAGTTGTCTCATTATCTGCTACATTTTCACATTTATTACCTGTATGTAAAAATTTAGTTTTGTAATGTACAATGTTCCTACATTGTTTGCTTTAAAACAGCCACTGGCTCATGCTTAAAGGCGGGCGCCGGCAACTTCAAAGATTGGATAGAAGCATGCGTTACTTTGCGGAAATCCATGATATATTTAAGAAAATTAAGCAACACAACAGAAACAACAAACACACAGATTCTCCTGCTATTCACGGAATATAGCAGATTAAGCTTAATTTTTTAAACCCTCCATAAAAAAAAAGAAGCTTAATTCATAATACTAAAGACAAATACAAAGACCTAGCATGTACTGTACCACCCGCCCGTATATTTTGGTGCATAGCGACTAGGAGTATTCGGACTTAGTATTTTGATTTTCCGATCTTCCTTATTGAAATAAAAGTAAAAACATTGAAATAAATGACGTAATATCTCAATGACACGATTAAAAATATAAAATTATTTTTCAGTATATTTTTTATGTATTAAATCATGTCAGTTATACATAAAACCGATTTCATACGTGCATGCATCGTTGCATGTAATATAATCTATTTAATTATTTTTTTCTTATTAAGTGAGAGACTAATCTGAAAATATTAATAATTTTCCGAAATCGGTTGGTAAATTACGGAGTTCTGAAACAATCACAAATACCAAATTAAAACCGAGGGCATTTGTTACAATAAACGCATTTGCGATTTTTATAGCATTCTAAGGATAAGTCTCCTGGCAAGAAATTAAGTCGTTCAATTATTTATTGAGCCAAACCCTGCTTCGATCAATACGACCCAATTAATTAACATTTTTGATTTCGTTTACTTTCTTTGTGCTTCATGATGTAATTAATTTATCAAAAGTGTAAAATAAGGCTCGATTCGATTTTACGGTTTAATAATATACTGCTGGTTAAATATTAACATATTTTCATGCTGTTTACCGTTTTCGGTGAATAAATTTCAATTTAAAATTTCATCTCGCTAGTTTTGACTACAAAGCCCGAGGCTGTGAAAATAGTGCGGTCAAGTGTGAGAGTTGTTTGTGATCTCTCACAAAGGTTTCGTGCATGATTTTGCTATAGTACAAATGTTTTATATTTTTAGTTTTATTTTTTTTGGTGACCGCGTTACGCTTTTCAGTTATATAAAATACTTTAAGTGCTTTTCTAGGATTCGAAAAGACAGTTATGATGTATGATGGCAGGTTGGCGGGCGATACTAATTCTTACCGTGTGGTGACAGCAGATCAGAGTACAGTTATCAACACCCTTTCTCTTCCCAGGGTGCTGAACGAGGCGACAAAGAGAATATAATGAAAAACGACCATCATCGTTCTCTGTCTACTAATTCCTTCGAATGCGATCACAAACCCGTCTGCCCAGCGTGGTGATTATAGGCATACTCTCCCGTTGGCATATACCTTTAGTCCAGCTGTGGACTTCCAAAGGCTATTGATAAAGCTGATACTTATTTTTAATTGAAATAAAATTGTTATAGAAGACCCCTTCTCTTCACTACCAAACTTCGTACCACGTAAAAAACATCATCTGTCGAAAGCAACTGGCAACTCTGATACGAAAGACTTCGGTTTGAAAATTTTGGTTTTCTTATTTTATTGTTTAGAACTATCACTGTATTGCAAAAAAGAAAAAAAACCGACCAGCCATTTATGTTTATTATAGACTAGTTTTACCCCGCGGTTTCACCTGCTTAAACTAAGGGATGCGTACTGCTAAATAGTTTACAACCAGCGTTTTTTGTTAAATCAGCTATATAACTGTAAGATTTCTACGCCTGTATTGCTAGTGTCAAATATAGAAAAATATTACAGACAGTCAACATAGCCAAGAGAAACGTGTAAAAGACACAACGTGAGGTAGTGTTTTAGATTAATATACATCCTTAACATACAGCTCATCGAATAAGTTTCATATATAATACGCTGAAGGTTTCTGTCTCGTAGGAAGCTTCGGCCGTGAATAGTTCAGTAGAAATAGCCTACGGACATAAACGTGCAGTTAAGCGATCAAGCGTTCCGGTACGACGTCGCGTAGTAACCGATTGTGGTATGGGTTTAATAGAACTGCCATACCCCTAACACCGTCTTTGACTGCATCATCACATACCAGCAGGTGAAATTGCAGTCAAGGGCTAACTTGCTGTGAATTAAAAAGTGTGTGTCAGCTCCGACGTACGACTGGAGTTTACTCCTTAATTACGTTTGTCGAAACATACACAAAAAGAGTTCATTTAACTGAATAAAGATTAATACTATATGAAAGGGTAAATTAAAAATCCTGTGCAATTTATTCACACACGGCGGAAGTGTAACTTCTTAAAAGTAGCCTACGAGAGATTGAGGTGGATGTAGAGTATCTGAACTATTAGGATAAATGTAATGTTTATTATTTAGTTTCCATGGTAACTAGAATAGGTAAAAAAATATATTATTTTTTCTATCTCACTCTGTCCTATACATTTATGTGTTTGTTTCTTTCAGAACTCCATTAAACATCTTTCTAATCGGGGCTGTATCGGGACACGTTTGCGAATCATTTATTTCTAAGCGCGCCGAAGGTGGATTTACTGCAATGACGGCTTTTAAATTTTCACGAACAGCTTAAAAACAAAGGGGAGTCGAGCGCTATTCGACGGTAAAGAGAGTAAAATGTGTCCACTGCACAGGCGCATAGGATACTGTTTATAGCTTCCAGTGACACCGCAGCACCTGCTCTGTTAGTACAGAAGGGCGGGCTATACCTACAGCTGTGTTGATGTCGCGGGGATATGATGAAGTCAGCGATTTGATAAACTTCCTGGGGTATCCCAAATATGTGTGTGTGTGCTCGAGTGGCGACCTCGCCCTGGATAATGCAGCACTCAGTTTACATCAGAATTGCAGAAAAACACAGCTAAACCTAAATTTTAAAACTTTTTACTCAACTCGTTTGTGTGGAGACAATTCAATTTTTTATGATAAATTTTGCTTTTCAACTACGCTGTTTAAAAACCCTTTGCACGTCACTTTATTCGCATATACTCAAACTAAAATTATCATTGTATTTTGCCATGTCACAAGACCCCGAAGATGTTTTGTATACCAAGGATTTCTATGAAATCCCTGGTTTCTTTATTTCCCGGTGGCAAAGCTATTGTTTATTGAAAGCTTGTTTAAATTGGTAGCGTGTGCTGTGCATTGGATCGAGTATAGTGACCAGCGCGACATGGTTGAAAACTTGGTTGTGTAGTATTGACCTAAGTCAATAGAAGGAGGGTTTTTAAAATTCAATTACCTTCCATCGGTTCTATTTTTAAATTCCTTTGATGATCGCTACGAGCTATCCTTTGTCTGTTGTAGAGGCCTGTTGACTAGTGCGTATTAGCCTACATACCTTTGCAAGAAATTTCCCAGGCGCAGCGGTGAGCTCAGTGGTTTTAAGTGGGAAGACACGCATTCGATTCCCAGCACCGACAATCCAGGAATTTATAATTACTGAATTTTCACGAGGCTGGTCCGGTGGGAGGTCCTTGCCGTGGCTAGTTACCACCGTAGGACAAAGATGTGCCACTGAGCATTTAAGCTTTGCTACACCGAAACCGATTAGGGGTATGGAGTTCATATAACTGCCACATTCCCTAACAGATTAGTCCGTTACCACCTTAGACTGCATCACTTACCACCAGGTGAGATAGCTGCCAAGGGCTAACTTGTTGTGCATTAGAAAAAAAAAATATATGCTTATTTTGCTTTCAAAAGTATGTTTATTATAGTCATAGGTTTCAAATACAGATCACGAACTCCTATTACTAAAAAATTTATAGGTACTATGCCGATTTTTTTAAGTATTATTGCGCCAATTCTCTAACTCCTAGAGTTAGAGATTGGCGCAATCCACACCCGTGCCTGGACACGCACGTACGACTATCGGTCTCGGTTATATATATAACTAAATAGATGACGGTATAATAATCGCGTAATTTACATTTTAATTATAACCGTTAGAACTGGTAAAGAAATAAATGTAGGTCACTAATAAATTTCATTTTTTAAATTTTAATTTGATAGTCACTCAAATATTATTATTTGACGGCCGATTGGCGCAGTGGGCAGATACCCTGCTTTCTGAGTCCAAGGCCGTGGGTTCGATTCCCACAACTGGCAAATGTTTGTGTGATTAACATGAATGTTTTTCAGTGTCTGGGTGTTTATAAGTATTTATGTATACTATTTATAAAATTATTCATCATTCACTTAGTACCCATAACACAAGCAACGCTTACTTTTGGGATAGATGACCGTGTGTAGTGTCTTAGTATATTTTTTTATTTATTTATTATTATGGAAAATGAAAAACAAATATATTTAAAATTTTTATTATTTTAGTTTGCGTGCATCACACCACTAAACAATGTTAGAGAGTTGTATTTCACAGCAAAATAAAATGGTCTATCCGCGTAGAACGTTGGAGGAATGCTGAGACTCAGACTCTCGACTTTAACTTGGAAAACTGAAAAAAGAAAAATGATACGCACTTCATTTATTTGTTTTTTAATCCTATTATATTGTTTACGTACAGAATTAAGGACATACAGAATCCTCATTCAGACATTATTGAATGCAGTAAATAGTGTCCAGTAACAGTAAAAACGCCCCGCGCACATCTCACTTCACACCCGTGGAATGTTGCTAGCTCACAAACTTTTCCCATTTTCCCCATTTTATGGTAAACGGCGAGAGCATTCGAGGTAAAATAATTACTGACAACTGCTTAATGGAATGTAATGACTCCTGTTCGACTCTGATCACCTGAACACCACTAAAGTGGAGTGGTTTTTGATGCTTCCATATTTGTCGTGTACACGGTTTCCGTATGTTGTCAATTCTATGTGTTTACCACTTAAAAAGACTAAAAAGAAGCTATATATATTTAGTAAATAACAATAAAGTAAGCTGTACGAGTATATATATGCTAAAAGCATGAAATGAATCGATCGGTTAGCGATCGGAACATAAAAAATTACCCTCTACACGGCTAGCATGGGCAGAGGAACAATTTTCTCCCCGGGAAGAAGGATGCAGAAAATTGCAAAAAATTGCATCCTTCTCTCATATATAGTTCAACAGGTACATATAACGATAATATTATACGTTGAACTATATTTAAGAAATGTTGATTAACCACATAAATCTTAGTTTAAAAACTTCTTCCTGTGGCTTTGCTTTGGCGAGTGGACACGTTAATTTAATCCCTAGACAGGGGATATAATTGGGGGATACATTTTTTATCGTCTGCTTATTTTAGCCGTGCAGATGTGAAAAGTTCAGCGGTAAAGCAGGGATTATCACATGGGACTCCAAATAATAGTAAAATGCAAAAATTTTGGATTTTATCGCGCATATAAAAAAAAAATTTGAACCTTATATTAGGACGCCGTAATAATTAATGTTGATGAATGTTTTCAAAATAATACTGGTTTTATGATAACAAAACGTAAAGTGTATTATGTGTTTTTTATTGTGGGCTATAGGTGGCTATCCTCTCCTATAAATTCTACAAAATAATCTTTGTTATATGTTTTGAAGAAATCTTAAATTTCTTTTGAATATTTGAAAAAAATACACAATTGTCGAAGTGCATAAATTAACTGGAATAAACTGGAAATCTATCAATTATTTAGAAATCTTTTTGCAAAACTCATTATTCAAAACAAACCTTTCTCCGAGATTTTATAATTTGATAAAGGATCAATCTACACGCGTAAACTTAGATTATACAAATAGATTGCTGAACGATAACATTATCCTGTGAAACTTATTAAAGTCATATTTTTGAAAATAAAGTGTTTTGATCTGTTGCTAAGACTTTATCTCATTAATAGCACAATTTAATTCAAATTTGGAACTCAGATATAGATGGTCTGTTATTTTTAATAAATCCGGAACAAATTGAAACATTTTTTTACAAAATATTTGACTATTAAATGTGAAATTCGGGAATAATACTGGTAGAATGAACTTGTATAGTTTTATTCCGTTGTTAAGAAAGGTGCAAGACAGAAGTTTAACAACTTTTCATATAACTTATATATCTCGCTAGGAAAGTTTTACTACACATTCTTAATGAGCTGAAGACTGCTTTGTCAAAATAAATACCATGTGTTGCGCCTATAAAATCGTGGGCGGTTATGTGTAAACTATAACCTTGAGTTGTACAATATATGAAGAATTTTGAAAACTAATTAATATTGTTTAATAATTAATGAACTCAACAAGTTTCGTTGTTAAGTTTGAAACGGTTAGAATTATGAAAAGGTTCTATTTATATTTTAGTTTAGATAATATTTTCTTATTTTTATACCTATGGATAGTAGACTCCGTTAAATAAAATATTATTTCCATCTAGTAAGTAGAATAAGAAGGGATGATCCGCTTTGAACTTGATTGGTTCCACAGGAATGTGTGCAGCAAATAAAGATACACCAAATACTGAAATATGGAATAATGAATTTAGATCTAATCCAAAAATATAATACCAATAAAGTTGATTGAAGAATATTTATGAACGTTTAGTAGAATAACGCATTTGGATATAGACAATGAAGCTTAACACCGTTAACATTGGACTGAAATAAGATAAACTTAAAAACAGTCATATACGTATTTTTATCGTCACAAACATTTATGAAACTTAAGTTTTGGTTTAACTAAATAAAGAAATAAATTTTTAGAAGTTCACATAAATAATACCTCCATAAAAACGTTTTTAATAAAAAATATTATAATATGTGAAAAATGAACGCACACATCGGTATTCAGATACCTGCATTGAACGAAAAAATTATGACCTTGAAAAATTTATATATTAATTGTATTGTGTCTCTGAACTCTGAATACTGTCAATAATTTTTGATTTTTAAGCCGATACGAATGTGAAGTATTGATAAAAAAAATTGACAACATTTATATTATCAATATTTTGCTAATAAGAACTTTAACAAAACCTTTAGACCAAACTGTCCGTAGTAAAATGAAAAAGAGAAATAAAGAGTTACATTACTTCGTAATTTGGAGACATAAATATTGTCGTAATTTTAATCAATAGTTAATTTTAAAAGAAAGCAAGTGCGGTTAAGGAAGTGAGCTTTCGCAGATATGGCATTCTTAAAAATGATTCACAATTTGTACTTACCTGGTGCTTACCTGCTTTTACATTATAATTAAGTATAGACAAGACATTTTATTCAGCACGTTATAAAAATGTTATAAGGGACATATTTTGATGATTAAGAAATTGTTATAAATAATAGGGCATTCAAGGTCTGTGACGGATGAAATTACTGCATTACTAATTAATTAGTATTATAAAATCTTGTGTATTTTTTAATGGTTGTAATTTAAATAAGGTGAAAGAAAACATCGTGAGGAAACCTGCATACCTGGGAGTTCTCCAAAACGTTTTTAAAGGCGTGTGAAGTCTTGGACAGCGTGTTGGATTACGGCCTAAACCCTTCGCATTCTGAGTGGAGACTCTTTAGTAGGCCCGGTAATTAATATGATGAATGTGAATATGAAAATAATTTCTAAACAATAATTCTTCAGGTAAAATGGTGTAACTGCGAAGATCATGGTAAATAGGTTAGTTTGTAATAATTATACGATTAAAGCCATGAGATCATGGTAAGGCTTAAGTAAATAATTTTTTTGTAATACCTAGGAATTGTAGACGCCGTTAAATAAAATATTGGCTTCATCTAATAAAAAGAACAAGAACGGATGATCTGCTTTGAACTGGATTGGTTGATCAGGGATGTACGCATAACCTAGGCCAAATACTGGAACATAGAATATCAGTATAATATAACTAAAATTAGATAAATATTAATGTAATGAAAGTGTAACGAGATACACGAATGAATAGTGAACACTATATTACAGTATTTGATTTACAATTTACTTTAATGATATTTGGAACTTTTTGCAGTGCACGTAATTTGGTTGATATAATGATGGAGACATGAAATTACGCTGAGGCTCAAAGTATATTTTAGTATTTTTCGCGATAATACCTAGGAACAGTAGACTCCGTTAAATAAAATGTTAGATCCTTCTAGTAAGAAGTAAAAGAACGGATGATCCGCTTTGAACTCGATTGGTTGCGCAGGAATAGCAGACAAATAATGGATGTTAAATTCTGAAATTTCGAATATTAGTATAAAATAAATAGAATTAGAAAATAACAATAAAATGTTTGGAAAAACATTAATGAATAAAAACATTAGTTATAATAAGTGAATAATGACAAGAAATAAAAAATAAAACAGTGAATAGTCTAATAATGTAATAATAGTATTTGAATAAAGACAATGCACAAGCTTAATATAATACATAGTTAACATCTGACTGGAATTACAACGGCGAGGGGCTTTTTGCTACGATAAAGCCAAACTGATTTAACGCACGTATATCAGCATGGCTAGCATGGGTAGGAGAAAATTATATCCCCGGGGAAAGTTGATAAACCTGCGGAAGAAGATAATTTTTTTAATTTATCTTCTCCCACAGCTTTATTAACTCTCAATACTGGCGCACAAGTGAAAATAATATCCAAATAATACATGTGTAATAATAAACGGGGTTAAACTTCTCCTATTCCATGATCCGTGCTATAGCGGGGGGACGAGATAATTATATCCCTTGTTAGGGGGTATACCCCCTAAACATCGTGGATACAAATCGTGGTACATCGGGGATATAAATTTAACTCCTGCCCGTGCTATGCAACTCAGTCACACGGCTCCTGGGCAACGTCGACCTGTTATGTCCAGATTGGCTGGCTTGGATTGGGAAGGTGGAGATAATTTTTGTATCCCATGCGTTTGACCAATGTGTTTTTAAAACTGATACAGTGTACTAACCTCACCTATACGTTTTACAATGAACGTTATTGTGTCAATAGCTGTAGATAACGCGACATATTTTAAGTGAACGTATTGAATTTGCTAAAGAAATGCAGAAATCACCTTGAAAAATATGTTGCGTTGCTTTGTGTAGCAGAAGGGGCTTTCGGGAACAAATAGGTCCTAACTAACACAATGTATAATACCATAATAAAAAACTATATTTGAAAATTCATAAGAATTTTAATTGAAAATCATTTTTAGTTGATCTAGTCTCATGTTTATGATTTCAGAAATGTTAGCACATTAGCCAAACAACTTTTTTACTTAATTTGAATATGGAAAGGATATGGGTTTTCTGGGGAAATCTATGCTGTTCTACCATTTCTATGAAATGTAATAGTGGAATGTGTTGAATAACAAATATAAGCTTAGTAGATATTTTAATTTTTATATTTCAGAATAATAATATTGCACACGGATAATATAAAACATGATCATAACAGATTCTAGGTATAACCTTGGAGTGGAATGATAATGACATTTACTGTCCGTATATTATACCATTAAATAAAGACAAGGAGTTCATTTTGACTACAAAGTAAAACGGTCTATCTGCATAGAACACTGGAGGAGGTTGTTGATTTATAATGGCGCTGGTAGCGGAAACACCAAATACTGAAAAAAAATTACAATGGTATTGTTAAAAAAAGAAAACTCTTTAGTAAAATTTTTCTTAGTATTCTAACAACATAAACAACATTTTCCTTCAATACTCTTGAGTGAAAAATAAGTTTGAAAATATTTAATTATAACAATAACGTAGTTACATTAATTAAGACAATGTAGAGATAGCCTAGTTAGGCATTTGGCTTCCCTATGGGGAAGATCACTCAGAGTATATTTTCGGATTTATAAGCATTTTAAGCAATTATTAGCTTTAACGTAAAGGAAAACATTGTGAGGAAATCGAATGCGGGCTGGTGACGGGTTAATAATGATAGTAAAGAAAATATCTTCACTGTTGTTGCAACGCACTTGTGTTTTTTATATTTAAAACAGAATTTACACTAAATAGTAAAGAAAAGATTTTTTGTTTTTTTTATATATATTGTAAGCGAGTGTAGAAACAAGACATTTTTTTATTTATTAAGTTAAGGGCAATAATGTAAGGTGGGTCAAATAAGTAAATTCATATTATGTAAAACAATATATTGAATAAAATACCTCAAAATAATTAGAGGTCTGTGGTATTTACACAGAAAATTTTAAATGAATATAATAATTTTAAATGATAACTAATACAGAACGTCTTATTAGTTAACGATTCAAATCGTAAAGCATAAGCCCTGAACACAATTTAAATTAAACCAAAAGTATTTATCTGTCGTTAATATTATTGTCTCACACAAACGCGCCTCTGTTCACTAGCGTTGATTGATATCATCTCAAACACAATCATCTTAAAAATAACTATATATCATGCGCTATTCGAAATTTAAAAAGCAATGTTCGAAATTAGTTTAAATCACAGAGTTATAGAATGACGTAAAATTTCTGAGTATAATATTATAATATACGAATATATGTATAATACTAAATATAATAATTGTGACAATGTCTTATGTTTTAAGAATACAGATAATAACTCGACTCAGCGATTATCTCATAAAATAGTAAATTATTTAGTTATTATTAAGTTATTCTTGAATAAAGTAACGGAGCATTTTTGACCATAATGTTCTATTGATGATAGAGAATCATGGAAATAAAATTCGCCGTGATAAAAAAAATCCTGTATAAAGGTACGTATTATAATATATAATATTATGCTCAGAAATTTTACAAAATTTAAAACGTTATGTTAACATGGTGAATTGAACAAATTTGATTTAATGAATTTTCATTGTCAAAAACTAGAAAATGGTTATACTGATTTCAAAATTTTTTGTTTTGTTTGCCTCAATACCTCAATAGACTGTTTTAAAAAAAATATATATATCTAAATTAGTAATTCTGTATGGGGGTTTAGTTACCACTTCGGATTACTATAAAAATATATCTTTAGGTCATACGAAGTTCACCAGGTTATCTAGGAGATACTTTATTTAAGCTATTTGTTTTACCCATGCACACGATCTTTTATTGGTTAGTCACATGCAGTATAAATGGTTTTATAATAAAGATATAAATAAAATTCATGTTATAAAGTAGGCAACCATCAAACTAAATTACTAAAGGGGCAAAACAATACCATCATATTAATATGAATGATGGCTGGATGAAATGAAACTTTTTTTTAACTTGCTCTTCTTATAAATACCTAAGAATAGTAGACTCCATTGAAAAGAATATTGTTTCCCTCGTATAAAAAGTATACGAATGGATGGTCTGCTGTAAATCTGGTGCGTTGCTTGCGGCCTGAAAGGCTTCTATTGATTGCTGTGAATACTGAAACGGTATCGTAGCGTAAGTTCATCGCGTTCTTAATAAAACGTGTACGAAGTACCTGATATAGTTATACAGGTTCTTTCATATACAATAGAAAATCTTACACCTGTACATCGGGAACTGTTAACCTTATAATATTTTTATTAGTGAATCAAAATGTGTGTACAAATAACAAAAATGAGCTAAACTTATATATTAAAATGATAATAGCAGTTTTTTTAAATATAATAACATTCTTGTAACAATATAAAATTCATGGTATTCTTTTTTAAAATATTATTTAAAAAGCAAGATAGTTCTCCCCGAAGCTTCTTGTAGGTAATGTACCAAATAATTAGGTAAAGATGCGTAAATAAATTTTTCAAAGTAATTTCATCTGAAGGTCGACTCTATATCTTAAAGTGTTACTATAAATTTATTAACATATAGTTATCATAAAGATATATGTAGATTTATGTATTAGGTAAACAGAATGAAAAAAGGGATGACATAAAGAAACAGAGTTAATACATAACAGTTATTCGTGAATAAACTTTTAAAGTCACGTGCCTATAGTGTGAGCGGTTTATACAAAAAGATTGTTAACATGAAATTTCTTTGGCGGCGGTTCCATTATTTTTAGGCATATATCGTTACATGAGAGAGACGAAAGATATAACGTAGACAGAAGGAGAAGAATATGAAACATGTAGAGCATGTTTTATATCTTACATAAGGAAATGTTCCTGTGACAAACTCAGTTGTATAGTAGGCGTGAGATGCAGAATAAGTGTAAAGTGATAATAATTGTTCCCAGTAGAGATCATAAATGAATATTTATGTGTATGTAAACTGATTACTTGTATTTGTACTTGTTTTATTACCACAAATAAATAAAGTTAAATGTGATTCAATCTTATTTACCGCTTAGATAGATACAAGATATCTGTATTGCCTATTAAAAATGATGTTGTATTTTTCTTTTATGAAGAATCCATTAAGGATGATTTTCGTAAAACAAAAAACATTGTCGGCCGCCAAATATTCTATCCATAGGTAGGTACAAAAAATAAATAATTTCATTTTATATAATAATATAGGATTTTAACTATAATATATATAAATATATAATTTAGTTAAAATCACAGAATTCAGAACATAGGTAACATAATGATAGAAATTTAATAATATGTTTATATACAATAAAATAATTGTACATTCTTAAATATATTTTAGACTAACATCATACTTCTATACAACTAGATTGGCCTAAAATAAAAATAAAATACCGGTAAATTTGAGCGACATAGTTTTGAAATACTTTTAAAAAAGCAATAAATTATTATTTTAAAATACATAAATACTTGTTATAAGTCGACATAGCTATGTTACAGCCTTAATATTACACAATTAATAAAAAAATCATGTGATATCAATTTTTTTTTCTTAGACTATCTGCACAAAAATAGAGATAAAAAAAAATTTACAGCTTATAATATAAATTTTTTACGTTGTATAATTTTTTTTACGAGTATATCAAATTAATTTTAATTTTTTACGTTGTATAACTTTTTTTACGAGTATGTCAAAAGTACATATTTGAAGAAAAAAATATAAATATATTTAATGCGGTTACTTGCATTACTGATGAGTAGGTATAATTAAATTAAAATTATACGTTCTTTAAAAAGAAAAAGGAATGTTATACAGATACATTAAATATTGAGATACGAGCGGTTTTAGAAAATTTATTTTAAAATTCTTAAGTGTTACTAAATATTTAATTGCTCATATTGTTATTTCATAAATAAACAATTTATATAAACCACAAAAAATATTTAGAGAGCGGCCTTACTTATAAACGTTAATTAAATTAAAGTTATGAATTACTGTTTTAATATGTAATTTGAGTTACCTTCATATAAACCATAATGGACTTAAAACCAAAATTTCTTAAAACTTTGCTCAAAATACTGTTTATTTAAATAACGCAGGGTAGTTGTCGCCAACACACACACTGATACAAAACTAATGTTTTTAATATATCGAAAGCGGCTCAAAAACTTTTATTCGAATTAGTTTTGTAGTTCCTTTCCTAATATATTTATTTTTCTGTTAAACTATTACAATATCAATCGTTAATTGGAATTCTTGCGTGCGCCGCTAGATGACGCTAACATGAGGATATTTCAAGTGCAACAATTAACCTTATTGTTATTTATTAAATATATAATAATGAATGTAATTATTATACGTAAGTTTTGATAAAAATTTAAAAAACAATCTATTATGGTTTTACGTCCTTAACAATATTTAGTTCAATAATTGTATTTTATAAGTAAGGCTGTTTGTATAATTTATCTAAAGCTAAATTAAAGTTTTAAGCGCTTTGATAAATACCTAAGAGTAGTATCGTCCATTAAATATGATGTTGTCTCTTTCCAATAAAAAGTAAATAAAAGGATGATTTGCATTAAAATTAAAGCTCAGACGACCGCCGATTATTCTATCGGCAACAAAGACTGCAATAAAAATTACAAAAAAAATAAAGAATTTCAAGGCACATTTTAATAAAAAGATACACGAACAGTTCGTACAGTCATTGTATATTGATTATACTACTACTATTTGATTATACATGCTATTTGATTATATTAGCGCGTGTAATTTTAATTAACTCAGAGAATAATATCAAATTATATCAGTCCTTTTTTGTAGATATGTTTACATTATAATATATAAAAATCTAATGTTCTAAAAACTAAAATGATCTGACTAACATACTTATCCATTTCTATTAAAATAAAATGAATTTTCTTCTCTTTTCCATTATGAAGGTTACTTTTTTTTTTCTTATATGTGATATCATAACAGGACTTCCCTCAAATCAATGGGTAATGCCAGAATACCAAATTTGTGGGTACATTAGTATCCGGAACATTAAGCTGAGTCAGAACCTTATTGGCACGGCACTTCATAGACTTAAAACTATTAATAATTAAGTATAAAATTTTAAGTTACGCCGTATGTTAGTCTTTGTGTTGTTATATGAATAAATAAACAAATTCTATTATATTCTTTCTATTCTATGTTTATAAATAATAATATTTGTTATGACTTAAGTAAATCTATGATTCATTATACCGACTTATAGTAGAAACTGCTTGACAACAATACTATTAAATTCTTTTAAATGTGTGCAATAATTTTGTTTCAGTGATATAGAATAGTATCTATAGATCTTAGTGGTAAATTAATATTTTTAGTTCTATTGCGTACGCTCAGTAAGTTATAAAAATTAAGCTTAATTTGCCTTAATCGGGAGTTCTCGGAAGACGGCCGAGTGGCGCAGTGAGCAGCGACCCTGCTTTCTGAGTCCAAGGCCGTGGGTTCGATTCCCACAAGTGGAAAATGTTTGTGTGATTAACATGAATGTTTTCAGGGTCTGGGTGTTTATATTTTTATTATAAAAATTTATGTATTAATTCATAAAAATATTCAACAGTCCTTTTACCACCCAGAACACAAGCTACGCTTACTTTGGGGCTAGATGGCGATGTGTGCATTGTCGTAGTATAAAAGAAAAAATAAAGTACAGCAATTTAAGCTTAATTTTTTAATCTATCATGGAATTCCGCAACGTATCGCCTGCTTTTATCCAACGCTCAGTAAGTGTCAACCGTAGCAGAAAATAATGTGATCAATTATCTATTTGACTTAACAAGTATTTAATTTTAAGCCATTATTTAATAATATTTACTTAAATTATATGGATCTATTTTTAATCTAATTTGGTAGTATCTATTTTTAATCATTATTAAGGCAAATTTAGTCCCGGTAAAAAAATCCAGCGGGAAAAATCTAAACAGTTCATGGTATTTTTAAGGAAAAATGGAACGAATGGAAAATGATAAGTCTTCTTAGAAATTATTTTCTCTTGAAATAAAAAGCTCTTATAAATTTTATTAGCTAGTTGGTTTTCACAGAAGTAAAATACATTTAAATATAAGAATTTATACAATGTTCCAGATTAGTCAACGAACTCGAAAAGGCTACATTAATTTATAGTTTTAAAACATCGATAAGTACCTAAGAAAAATACTGTCCATTAAAAATTATGTTTTCGCTTTTCAATACGAAGAAAATAAACGGATGATTTGCATTAAAATTATAGCGTTGCGGACGCCAAATATTTTATCGACCTCAAAAACTGCAATAAAATTTATAGGTAAACAAAATAAATGATATTATTATTTATCATTAATATATACAATTATCACTTAATCAAGCGTTATCGCATGTAATTTGAATTTTTAACACTATGGCACATCCATTAGGGCTTAGTTTAGAGGTAATTTATCCCTGTACACGTCGTTTTATTTAAATTAAAATATTATGTCAATTAAAATTTTGGTACTAAATAAATTAATATAAAAAACAGGTGCTTAAAAATACCTACTTAAGAACAACTTCGCTATATAGTGAATGCAACCATCATTAATTGAATACCCGTTTAAGATATTTAAACCTGTTCCAAGTAATAATAGTTTAATATCTAACAGAAATCTAAAATGTTGTTATAGAAAAAAAAAAGTGATTTGCATATTACATGGGTGTGCTTATGATAAATTGTGTTCTCTGCAATTTTGGAAAAAAAAGCTGCGATAAATAAAACAAATGTATTAAAACGCTGTTATTATCTGAGTGCATCTATGTCTTTCAGTTCACTTGGGTGCATTTGCACAACAGAACTTAGTACAACTGCGGCTGACGAAAGAACAATGTTATTTGTTTATCTTCTTCTTGCCGCTATCCCACCCAATGTGAGGATGGGAAAAAGTCTTCGCCAAACTTGGAAACCGACTTGGCTGACCGACTTCTCATATTTTTAACAAACTACCTTCTGTCTGTCGCTTGCTTAAGAAAGTTTTTATTGTTGGAATTACGCCATGTTTCCAACCGGACACGCAATGTGCATTTTACCCTATCGAGTCAGCGGAATTCAAGGTGAATATTATATAATAACCTGTACCTACTAATTGCGTATACAATATATGTGTTTGTAATATATTGCTTCTTGTTTACACTATCAATATGTCATAAATATGGTGATGATATTAGGTTTTTTCCAACATAACTTTGATAGCTTCATTGTCAATATTCAAATACCAGTACTTATGTTATACACATTTAAGATTATGTCAATATTATGTTTTATGGACTTACCATTCGCAGCTGCAGCTTCGGCGCCTTCTTCATTGACTTCAATGAAAGCTTTTTGTATAGCTGAAGCTATGTACAAACTATCCTTGACATTTTTTAATAAATTGTCTAGTCTAGCTTCGGCCGGGCTGAACATCTTTTTGACATTCATCTGAAGAATAAGATTGTATTTATTAACAGGATATTATGATGGGTATATTTATTTTTAAATTAATGTTTATCCATTTAAATTTTGGTTCAATTATTAATATATATATTAAAATTATAAATGCGAAAGTTTGTTCGTGTATATTATATTAGGTGAAACCACTGCTCTTTAATTTCTGTACAGGATTCATAAAATAGAAACGTAGTAACTGTAAAAAACGTATATATCGTTTCGTGCGCCGCCGAAATTAGTACTATTAAAAGTATAAACATACTAACTGATGTTCGCATATGATAAGAGTTTACGTAGTACTATAAAATGTGTATTGTTAATATAGTATTGCAGTTTTAATGTATTTTTATTGTTCACTAATTTAATTATTCACTAACTTAATAGTTTACGCAAAAAAGATACGTGCTATCGCAAAACTATTTTAGAAAAACCACGATACATTATCTTTGTATATTTTTCATTTACTTGACACTTACTTTCGCACGCTTTCATTTATTGGTACATGAGATTAATTTCTAAATTATATTTATAAAATATAGACGACATGCTATTTTTATTTATACGCTATAATATTGTTTAGTTTTATCAAATTCTGTTAAGTAGTTTTTGCGTGATAGAATAACAAACATCCATACATTGTTACATTCTTACACATTTATATTAGTAGGATAGGATAATACAAGTAGGATTAAATTTGTGATTTTTAGTGCGGGGTTATGCTTAAGTATTTACCTTTGTAAGGATATCCTTTAGATCAGTAGTGGTTTCAATTTTAAACCTTGGAATAGAAAGGTCAACTTCTACTTCGTACATTTCACTGAGGGCTTTATCTAAAAGAGTTGGTGCCTTAAGCATTTCTTGTACCTCATCGATATCTTCAATTTTAAGAGGTAGCACTATGACTAGAGAAGCTTCGTGACCTTTGTAGGGAATTTCTATAACCTGAAAGTGAACTAAATAATTTCAAAAATAGGTAGCATAGTGCATGTTTTTAAAGATAACAGTTTTTAGTGACATAGATCGGGGAAGTAGTACCGCCATGCCAGTGGCGTGCATAGAGGGTATGCACAGGGTATGCAGACGATATAAAATGAAGAAAATTTCGAGTAAGAGTTATAAAAAGTCTACCCTTAAGTATTTATAACTCGTGCTGGTAATTTTCTTTATTTTATATCATCTGCATCATCCTCTATGCACGTCACTGCGCCATGCTTACTTCTGACGTCAAGCAGCATTGTTCCAGTCTGAAGCCTCAGCAGGGCTAAAATTATATCTCTCGATGATATGCCCTGACAAGGGATATAAATAACGTGTAAACCTGTTAAAGCTCGAGAACAGGGAATAGAAGAAGTTTATGCCCGTTTATAATTCACATATATTTTCTGGATATTATTTTCACTTGTGCGACAATGCTCTGAGAGTTGATAAAGCTGTGAGAGAAGATACATTTTCATCCTTTCCCAGGGGAGATAATTGTCTTCTACCAATGCCATCCGTGCTGGTTCACAGGGCAGAACTTTTTGGGATGGGTTCATTCCATGCGTAGTGTTTGTTGCTCTGTTGGTTCTCCATTTACAATCTGGTAGGCTAGTAATAATTACTATAGTAAAATATGCACCAGATTCTACTCCAGGTCTATTTTCAAATTATCATTTTATTTGTAGGTAGATTATGTTGTGTTACTCTTAAAGGTTGTGTCATGCTTCTTGCGAAACATTGTATATGCTCGTTACAACTTCACCTACCTGAGATTTCAATGCAGCGCTTTCTGTGTATTTGTAGTCTCCTCGTCGGTTCATCATAGACACTTTGATCTTATCATTTTTGGTAACGTGGAAATCCTTTTCGCGGGTCAGAGCTTTATCGAATTGAGCGTCCCACAGTCCCTGAAATGTATGAAATGCAAAATATTTTTCTTTACTAAGGAATTAGCTGTACTTAGTTTTACTTAGTTTTTTTAGTTTTTTCTCCCACTAAAAGTTAGCCCTTGACTCCAAGCCACGGCCGCGCAGCAGACCAGACCAGTGAAAATTCAGAATTCAAATTAATTATACATTTTTAAATGTCGTCAGCCGGGTATAAAATCCCAGGACCTCCCACTTCTAAGACAGCATTCACCACCAGTATCGTGCATAGAGGGTATACACAGGGTATGCAGATGATACAAAATGAAGAAAATCTCCAATACAAGTTATAAATACTTACGGGGCGGTTTTTAAAAACTCTTACAAAGCCTGTCCTTAGGTTTTTTTTAAATCTTTATATAATCTGCATACCCTGTGCATACCATCTATGCACGCCACTGCTCAGCATAGCGCCATTGAGGTCATCTTACTCGTATGCATGTAGTCAATGTATAAATATATTATAAAGAAAATGTACTCACCTTGAAGTAAATAGCGTTAACTAAGAGCGCTCTTGTGTCATCGCTTAAGCTGTCTGGATCAACTAAATCTTTAATGCGTTTATTAGTGTGATCTTCCACCTAAACAGAAACAGAACAGATTGGTATTATTATAAGATAATTATTATTTTAGTGCCGTTTGGAGAGGAGACTTTAAGGTCGTGGGGCCAGAAGGCACAAGTTATTTTTAAAGATTTTTCAACAAGGATCCTAGTGCTGCCAGTAACCTTGGCCCTAGAATTAGTTTGGCCATTCAAAGAGGCGATGCTGCCAGCATATTAATCATATCACCCACATGATTTCCTCGACATGATTCAAACTCGCTGAGGTGACTGCCTCATGTCAGTGGTTCCAAAGAAGTGTTAGATTTTATTTAATTTCATTTTGGGACTTTTTTTTATACGTGCTATAATGGTAAATAAAAAGTTGTTTTTATTCTTATTCAAACTTGTTATTAGCATAGTATTATTTTTATAATCTATTAAAACATACAATCATAGATAAAGCGGTAAAAGCCTAGTAGTTAGGAGTTTAGTCTCCCTTTCTGTGTAACCGAGTTCGGTCCAATAACTTATCGGATTTATGTGCGTTTTAAGCAATTCAATATCAGTAGCTTTATCGCTAAATGAAGACAGTGAGGAAACCTGAATGCTTGCGTGTTGACCGTAATCTTTTCAAAGGTATTTGAAGTCTACCTATCTACATTTGCCCAGCTTGGTGGACTACAATCTAAACCGCTCTTATTCTAAGAGGCCTCGCAGTTGGCAAAACTCAGCAATTGCTCTTTCAAAACTTTAATATTTATACTTACCCAAGTATTAACTTCATTTGCAGCATTCTGTTTCTGATTGAAGTCAAGATTTTGTACTTCAGAATCAAAGGTGTCCCGTGTAACTGCGACAAACTCACTGTTTAATTCAAAGCCCTTCGCAACGTAAATTTTACTGGCTACCTTCAGTGTCACATCCTTTACTGCACGTAATTTTGTATTCACCATAGAAAAAACTTCCCTCGTCTGTAAAATAGTTTATTTATTTAGTTTCAAAAGAGGTGAACTTATCACAAACAAGAAAATATTTGGACAAAGAAATCATCATAAATAACCTTGATGGTAAAACTATGGTATTTTCTGTATATTATAAGTATTTATTTGTATTATATTCATAAAAATATTCATCAGCTATCTAGTAAACCCATAACAAAAGCTACGCTTACTTGCTTACTTTAGGGCTAGATGGCGATGTGTGTAATATCGTAGTTTATTCATTTAAAAAAAAAAAAAAAACAACGTTAAAACTAGGTAATGAAAATAAATAAAAATAGTAAAAGCATTTAATGGCTCACTATTTATTTATTTGAATAGGAATTAATACTGCGATACTAATATAGCACTTTTGCTTGCTACTACTATGATAGTCCTTCCTTTCCGATTCCTTCGCAGATTTTTTGTGGGTGATAATGAGTACTTAAATTATGTATTTATACATATTTTTTTATGTATAATCAATAGTTGTCCCCGCGCACGCGAAATAATGAATTTTATAAATTTTATAGGTAACATTTTGCTACTTTGGGTTAATTTATTGCAATTTTCTTAAAGACTTTTAAAATAACATTTAGACATTTTTTTTAAATAAATATTAGCCTATGTTACTTCCTGATAGTTAAGCTTTTTTTTTTGGCGAAGAAGTAGTTAAAATCAGTATAGTACGTTTGTACCCAACAAATAAACAAACAAATCTTTCCTTATTATTAGTGTATGAATATGTGATTATTAATAGTGTGTATGTATAAATATTTATAATTCTTTTATATCTAGGTATAATTTATTTATAGTCAGTATATTAATTTATATATCGCGCTAACTTGTGTGTAATGAAGTGTATATCTATGTATCTCTCTTTATCTAAATACTTACAACATTGTCATTAGGCAGTCCAATCGCGTTTAATAGTTCATCATGGGATTCACCCACAGATGCCAGGCCAAGCTGTGCAAGAGGCGTCATAACAGAGTAAGCTGACAAAACAAAACTCTTCTTCGGATTTGTTTTTGATACCTCCTGTAATAAAGAATAAAGGCGTCACATTGCGGTGTACCATGATGTACACATAGCAATAAGCTTAATTTGCTATAAAACAGACAAATCATCAATCATTCTAGTACCCATAACAAAAGCTACGTTTTGGAGTATTGGGCTAGATGGCAATGTGTGTATGTCGTAGTATATTTATTTATTTATTTTATAACTCTGTTCGGTGTAATTTTAACACAGTAGCTGTTTGCGATTTTATCGTGATTTACTCAGTTTTTGAAGTTATACTTCTTTTGACGCTTTACGAAAAAATTATGATATTAATTTTTTACGATACGCACACCGTCACGAAAAACCTACACCCTGAAGTAGGCTATAGTCAACAATTCTGTTTCTCAATAAAAGGTTTGACACTGTACACTTTGAATTGTCAAAGTCTGCGAGCTCAATACGGTGATTTTATTGATTCATTTGTAAAAACAAAAATCTCAAATTTTAATGATGAATGAGATAACTAGATAATGCGTTATAATTATCTTTCAATGTATTAAATACCTTTTTCTATTGTTAGAGGAGTTTTTTTTACAAACGCAGAATAAGGCGAATAATAAAATTTTTGAAAAGATTTTTATCCTGTTATGCCAAAGAAGTATAACTTCTATCGCGTGTACATAAGTACACACACGTTTTTTTTTATAAATCAATGGATGATTGTAGTCCTATGCACGTGTTCAGGATGCAAACTATAAAAGCAAAATTTGGTTAAGATCGTTTTAACCGTCAAGCCGTGCATATGCGGGATTTTTCCGGGTGCTTTTCTAGAATAAAAGTATGCTATGTCCATCTTCGGGATGCAAACGATATATGCGCCAAACTTCATAAATCGGCTTCAAACAGACTTTCGCAATTAGATCTAGTGTGGAGATATTATAATACTTACGGAAAACATGTTTGCTGTGAATCTGCTGTTTCCATTGTGGAGCAAATCTTCAAGCTCTTTTTGGTCTGATGTCGCCATTACGGCGAGAGACATACCTGTAGAAAATTAAATAGATGTGATTAAAACAGATTAATAGATATATCCTTACAAGTAGGATTAAAATAATCATGACCACCCAATTTCATAGAAAAAGGACGAAAAAATGGTAGACAAATGCTAGTCATCATTAAAAAATAGAATCAAATGTATTACAATGAGTATTGAATGTCCGATATTGCCTAAAGTTTTTAAACATATTGTAGTTATATAACCTGTTCCAAGATGGTTTTCGTGGTGTGAGTAGCGCCACGGCTGTTATTGTCTCAGTCGCAATCGTAATAAAAACACGTCCTACTCGTATAATTGAAAATAGACTCTGTTTGCTTAGGACGACTGACATCATATTTAGCATATTTTAAACTCGCAACTACATTAGCATGTGTATAAATAAGAAAAAAAATAAAGAGGATTACAGTCGCTGCTTTTGATTATAGAATTCAGAAAGATACCATAACTTAATTAAATCAAAGTAACATTTGCAACACCTGTTTTGGACTTGGTTGAATAATTCTTTTTTTCTATTTACAAGATAACTTAATTAGGATTTATTAAATGATGATATGGAGAAAACCGCATCAAAATCGGTTTCGTGGTTTTAGTGAGTTAGCGGATAAACACACAGACGTGGAAAATTTGGTGCTAGAGATTTCAATTATCTTAGTAGTTACAGAACCTATGCAAGTGATATTATGTACATGATCTGCATGTTATTGAATATCACAGTAAAATAGAAATAGAAAGAAAAAGCACCTGATTAAAACAGAGATTTATGTTCTGTACAGGTAGCCCTACGCACGTACTTTAACAATAAACAATAAACTTTAGAATTTAAAATTGATTACGTTTTTTTATTTAAAAGAAAAAAATCAATTTTGTCGTATACGGCCTTCGGAACTAAGCTAGCGCGCTAACGTTTTTCATATGAAATCAAATGAACCAAACGAGAAAAAAAACGTTTTCACTTCATCATACAGTGACACTTTGCAAAACTTGATTGTCGCTTCGAGATATATAGCTATTAGTTTTTTATTGTGAGGTGTTAAGTGCTAATAGTATTGGTAGTGTTGATTCACGAATTACCATCGTTATTTGTATATGTGTACCTACATTTTAATGTCCATTCCATGAAGGTTTTAATAAAATAGAGTTCTTTTATATTTGTGATATATCATACTGTCTTAGAACACAGGTTACACGGTCATGAAAATTATCGAAATCAATCCAATATGTAGTACTTTTACATACGAGATTGATCGAAGTAATGTGTGACAGTATTTTAGATCTTAAAATGGTTAACAAAAAAGTCCAGGATGGTATATGTCTATCTCTTAGGGATAAGCAACAATAACCATTTTCATCGTTCACTTTTAACGAGAAATAATGGCTTATTTACGAAGCGATTTTAAGCAATACAACATTTATCCTTATCTAATTAAGTACCTTAAATACATTGTACATTTTATATTTATCAATATGGCCCTTTATAGCATGTAATTTAAATATATATTTTCGAAGATATTACAGATAGACATATTGCAGGGACAAAGCGGTTGCGGGGATACCGGCCAGGGGGGCGGGGGCCGGCGGGCGGCAGCGCTGTGTTCTATAAAAAAAGCATTGCAAAGCCGGAGCGGTTCGCTAGTAAAATAATAATAGGTATTGGTCCAAAATTACTTTTATGACGGTTTAATATCGGAAAACATTATCTAAAATTTATTTGAGCATACTGGTTGTTGTAACTAATGTTTTACTTGAAAAGTTCTTTTATTTAGGATATTACCTATCTGTTAATGGCCCATTACATTAATTAGTTTTCAATTATCCTTTATCTATAGGTACTTATAATAAAACTGTTAATGGAAGATTTCTGTACATTTAATATATTTTAAAAATTTTGACCGGGGGAAGCTTTATAATCGATACTGAGTCCAAAACAGATTTTTATTTAATTTTGTCTGTCTGTCTGTCCAGGCATCACGTGAAAACTACTGAACGGATTTAAATAAATTTGGTACAGTGGTAGCTGATATCCCGGGTCAACATATAGGATACCATTTATCCCGATAAACAATAAGTTTCCTTCGGGATATGAGATGAAGTTTTTTATCAATTTTACTTCATATCTCCGTTAATTTTTTTTTTATTTGACAGTGTGACTACCAAGCATGTATTGTCTAATTTTATTAAAGATCTGATGAATATTGTCGGAGATCAAATACATAATTCTTCACAGATAACAGCCAGTCGTAAGTCATATGGGACAACGATCGAATGTATGCGTGCCATCCTACTAATATTATAAATGCGAAAGTATGCGAGAATAGATGTATGGATGGATGTTTGTATGGATGGATGTTTGTTACGCTTTAACGCCACAATGATTGAACCGAATTGGCAAAAATTTGGCAGAGATACCTACAATATAGTCTGGCATAGCTCATAGGCTTCTTTTTATCCCGGAAAAGCGAACAGCTTCTAAAGGACTTCGCTATTTTTTCTCAATTTGTCTTGTCAGCGGAGTTTTAGACGACGTGATGTGGTTTTTTGGATAGGCATAATTGACGTGGTTTTTATACTTATTCGCGAACAAAGTCGCGCGGGTCCGCTAGTAACGAATATAATTAGTTAAGTTCGAATTATAACGGGCCCTTAAAATAGATTTAGGCGGTAGAATGAATAATGGCATTAGATGAATACTTAAGTTTGAACTCGTCTAAGTTGCTTGTAAATTATAAATAGTGGTACAATGCGATAAAAAAGCCATCACGTACAATAAATTGTAAGGTTGAAATAGCATTGTAAAACCGGCTCAGGAAATAATTATTGACATGGTGTTTTCCTTACAGTATTGTGTTGGCTGGAATTCCCAATGCCATTCATAATTCAGATTTAACGATAGTGAATAAATAATGTTTGTTTATCTAAACAATTTCATGGTGAACGTGGGCAATTTGGTAATTTATATTTTCTGAACTTACTTTGATCTGTTCAGGTTTAAGGCTTTTGCCGCGGCTAAATAATGTCCTACTACAAATGCCGCGCAGAAAATCATTCGTGGTAAGGGTTTAATATAACTTCCATACCCCTAACAGGTTAAACCGCTATTATCTTAAACGGTAACATCGGTAGGTGGGCTATCAGTAATGGAATAACTTGTATAAAAACACTCAAAAGATAAATAATAAACCTATATCAGTGTGCTGGGGGTCAGGGTTACAGCAGTGATGGAGGTGAGACGGGTTATCGCTACCTACAAATTTTTAGGGGCCTGTATTAATTCTTTACAAGTTTATTCTAAATTTACAAAAAATATTTCTGTCGAGTAGATAATATATTTACATGCTCTAAAAAGACAAGAAACAATGTAAGATTCACAGAAGCTTTTCTATCAGAAGAATTGTAGACAGATCATTTTCGTATTCTCAATTCGAGTTCAGAAAGAAGCTTAACTTTAGGATATGTCAGTGTACAGTCGACTTACAAGAAATGGTCATAAATTAGTGACATCTGCATATCGTCTGCGAAAGGTGCAGAAGTCATTTGTGGGATTGAGTATACGCTTTTATAATATGATTCCTAAGGTAATTTTAGACCTCCCAATGCATAAGTTTAAAGAATGTGTTAAAACACATTTATTACAACGAGGTTATTATACAATTGATGAGTTTCTTAATGACAAGGTTGCTTGGAAGCATCCAGCTCCGCTTTCATCTCTCACAAGACAGAAAAATGAATGTTAAAATATAAAATGTAAATTTTTGATGTTGGGAAAGAGCAACTGCTGAGTTTCTTGCTGGCTTCTTCTCGGTAGAATCTGCCTTCCGAACCGGTGGTAGAGTCACTACACACGGACAGACTTGACGTTTCAAAAGTGCTTGTATTAGGCCTACTTGAAATAAATGAATTTTGAATTTTGAATATGCCATTTAAAATCTGTGTATTTTCGTGAAGCCTATTTGTATTTAACACATTACACCTTTAAGTAGCTGGTAACACCGGTTAGTAGGTACAGCAAGACGCCTTTGGTATACGCAATAAAATATATATAATATAATAAATGCACATATTCATTTACATCCAGTATGTTTACAGTCTCTTTTTGAGAGTCTGTCTATTTGTTGTGACTCTACTAACGGCTCGGAAGGCAGTTTCCAACGCATAGAAGCCGGCATGAAGTTTTAAAGTTGCTCTTTTACAACGTTACATATTTTGTTAATATGTTCTATTATTATTTTATACTTAAATTTTTACCGATATCTCTAAAGCAAAGTTCGAGAACACTGATAATCTTTCCAGTGTCGTACCTGTACAGTATTTGATAATAATGTAACGCTTTGTGCCCAATGTGAAGTAAAAATACACGGGAAAATGTTAATGTGAAAATGTAAATGTGAAAATTACACTTGGGATTTTATGTAAACTGTTTTTTTTGCCATTGTACTCTTAACATGATTACTAGCTTTGTCCCGGGGTGTCACCTGCCTTAGTTTCTATTCCGCGGGAATATCGGGAAGAAAGTAACAGGTTTCGTCGAGTTTCATCGGAATTTGGTTGATTAATAAAACTACTTGTTTGAATAAGAATTTATTCCCTGCTATCATATTAAGAATAGGTCTAACTTATGTTCCTACCTGCGATCTTATTTTATTGTAGAACTGAAAAGCTGCTACTGTGACTTAACTACGAAATGATATATGATGATAATCAGATATATTTCCTCGCAATATTAAACAATCTTTATGCATCATCAAGTTGAAGAAATCTCTCAATGCATGTTAAAAATTTATTTAGTAGCCTAAAATGTTGCTATTTTGGGTTACAACAATATTGCAGATTTTCTTAAGAGTATCTTTTTTTATAAAATAAATTATAGCCAATATTACTTTTTGATATTTCATCTTTCTTTTGCTAAAAAAAATGGTTAAAATCGATCTCTTTGTTATAATATTAGTGTAGTAGTAGGAGGTATATTGATATCGTAGGAATTGTAATGATGAGAACATAAAAATAACTTACAGCATATTATAAATAAAGTCTTCATCATGTCGGACGTTGCCAGCGGATGTCAGATCACAACTAAGTTTGCTTAGGCAGACGCTGCTTCTTAAATCAAGTTTACGAACGTGTTTTGTTGCTATAGCCGAGCGTATGTTAAGCACTGTTTACACAAACTCAATAGCCTCGCCGGGTCGTCAAAATATAGACTTTAAATTGCATTAATTGTATAAACTAATTTTATTTCTCTAAACGTTAGAGGGAGGAGATCATTGGTTGGTTGAATGAAATTTTAGTCAAAATCATTCTCTTCTTCTTTAAAGACAGTTGCGTTGTTCGCTTTTCTAATCAGTATTTTTTTTTTCAAAGCTAGTAATTACTCGATTTCATTGTACTTTTTGGAATTTTAGACCTCATGATGTCCACCGTCCAATCGATAATTTTTGAGTTATAGTATAAAAAGGATAATTATTGTTTAATTTAACAACAATAACTTATAGTGACAGTTGTTAATGCAATTTGACGGCCGATTGGTGCAGTGGCCAGCGACCCTGCTTTCTGAGTCCAAGGCCGTGGGTTCGATTCCCACTACTGGACAATATTTGTGTGATTAACATATATTATAAGTATTTATGTATATTATTCATCAAAATTATTCATTAGTTATCTTAGTACCCATAACACAGTTTACGCTTACTTTGGGACTAGATGGCGATGTGTGTATTGTTGTAGTATATTTATTTATTATTTTTAATTTGAATTCCCACCGCCGTGGATTGAACTACAGAGGACTTCTTATAAGACAGTGCTTCTGCGCCACGGAGAACTTCAAAAAGTATGCATTATCACTCAGGTCATCGAATAAAAAATTGCCCACGCGGAATATATTTTCACTTATATATATACCGCTTTAACTTTTGGTTGATCAACAAATTCACAGAAATAAAGTTTTAATATTTGTTTATTCCCAAGTAAGAGGAATCGTATCAGACGAGCGCTATATTTATTATTTTAAAGGAGAAACCAAATGCGCAATAATATTATGCAGTCTACTTAATATGTTTTTAATGACGTGTTAATGTTATACCTACAATATTATCTGTTATACCTACGGTTATCTATTCACGGAATTTCGTACCTAAGAACTATTTAAAATTAGTCATATTCAAAAAATAGCGACCTAAATAACTTACTTTAAGTACCATGGTCAACCTTCTTTCAGATGAACTACTTCGTTGGTTTAGTGGTCGACAGCTTGATTACGAGAGCCGGAGTTGCGAAATGCTGAGACAACAGCTAAGAAATAAACGTTGCCAGCCTCCTAGCCACGGAACTAATAATCGTCAATAGCAGATCAAAGAGATCTGGAGGGTCTAAGCTATAAAAACTCTTTTATAAAGAGAAGCTGCTGGGTCCAGCAGTGACACATTATTATTGGTTAAGGACGCACCAGTAAAGGCAGAATTGGTTCATTATCATCCTTTTACCGTGCTATCGCTTGATACAGGCTTCCTCTCCGTCCGTGTCTATGCTCTAAAACCGTCTCTCTTGTGAGAGACGGTTCTAGAGCATAGATATACCAATGCGGGTGATGACTGGGCTATGGAATTACTCCCTGCAGAATACCTATGTCCAGCAGCAGGCCTCTATCAGTTAATGATCAATATTTCATGTGTGTTAGGTACGTTAATGATGATGGCAGGGCTCCAAATTTGCTTTTCCAATTTCACTGTGTCTCAGTGGTTGATCAATGACGCCATTGTGCAAATAAAAATACAAATCAGCGAAGAATTTTTTAAGGATAGTGATAACAATCAAACGTGTCGGGATACCATCTGGATTCTATCGTTAGCCTTGAAGATAGTCAGGGTTAGTACTCAAACGAAGAAATAAACTCATTACAGAAAATTAACATTTCTTTCATTTCTTTCAACTAATAAAACTTCGTTTTTTTTTAGTTGTTGTATGTATCTCTTTGCTAAATGACAATAGTCTCCGTGAGGATGCGTTGCTTGCGGTTGAAACCAACAAATAAAATCTTTTAACTCCATGTCTTTATGAAGCTTAGTTATGGTGGAAATGAATTCTGCTAAGCTTTTAATACATTCTTGCTGCTCGGGATATGCGCTCGGAAAGTGTGATAGGGATGTGCGGTCGTCATGTGAGTTCGAGATATATGTTCTAGATACGTTCTCTATCTTCTGTTAGTCATAAGTCAGGTTCTTGCAACGCCAAGCTGTACGTTACCGTAAATTAACGCTTACCGTAAATTCACAGCACATTTTGTAAGTTTACACCGCAGAGCGTTGGTGGAACAGGGTCACACCTTAGTTTCGAATCGTTGCACCGCTTAGCTACCTATAAAAGGTCAAGCGGATGAAGGTTATAGTCCTTTCATCAATACCCTATAACGGTCATCTACTGGACTAAGGTATCTCTCAACGGGAGGGTAAGCCCATACCCACTACATTGAGCAGAGGGGTTTGTAATCGCATTGGATGGTTGCAGTAGCACAGAGGAATCCGCTGCGCGTTCTCTGTTATATTCTCTTAGTCGCCTCGTACGACACCCATTGGAAAAGGAGAGGTGGTGATAATTGGATGGAATGGATTTGCCGCCACCACACACCACCTAAACTGACTGGTCTTTAATTTTGTAGAAAATATGTGCACTTCTTTACTCTTTTTAACAGCCTCTTTTTTAACCCGCGTCATTAAAAACTGGAGTCAAGAGCGTCTGGGGTTTATGTGGTATGGTAAAACTAAAACAATTTTGAAGTTAGAAAGCTGGTGTGATCAATAGTTCTTAGCCAAAAATTATCAAGATAACTCAGACAAGCCGTCAAGTGCTCAGTGAAAAAAATTATAGCTCATGCCAGGGTTTTTTTTTAATATCATCATTTTCACGACAAAGTGTCTCTAATCGATATACATTTTGGGCATACGGTTGAGGGCAGCGTGCAGAGCATTGCGTTGTATTTTTCTCGTTGCTTCTATTCCCCTATTAATAAACTTGGCGTAACGTTTATACGTATAGTCAGAATACTAACTTACGTTGTTTTCTGTTGTTTGTTTTGGCACTTATACACCTTTGCAATGTAAGAACGTGACAAAACACGAGTACACCATGTTTAAATTCAAATTGAAATTCAAAAATTGTTTATTCATGTAGGCCTATCACAGGCACTTATGAAACGTTCATAAATATAATGTTTACATAATTGTGAGGTCATGGTGAACACTACGTTCGCCAACTTAAACCTAAAGCTACAAGGGTTCCAAAGCGGTCTAAGAAGAGCCCACAAGAAAATTTGCCGGATACTTTTTATGTTATCCATCCATAGTTAACATTTAGCTACGAAGTTAGAGAAATCACACTCAACACTTAAACGATAAGAAAGTATCGTTTAAGTAATCCCTAATATTATAATAGGAATATTCTATTTATAAGATTATGCTTTTTTACATACTTTGAGCTTATTTAGAAACATCTCAAGGATTAATCATAAGCATAAGTGCATTTTGTAATGGTTATCTCGTACTATATTTTTGTGGGAGGCTTTTAGACCCTGGCTAGTTATCACTGTACCGATAAAGAAGGGCTAGCGTTCCGGTACGTTGCCGCGTATTAACCCATTAGAGTATATTCCCGCTATTATCTTAGACTATCAATTACCATTCGGTGAGATTGCATGCAATCAGGGGCTAATTTGTCGTGTTAGCAAAATAAAACATGTTTTTCGCGATGGGCCGCAGCGTACGTTGATGAAGCTCTTAATTTCATATACTACTACCGAATTGTCATAATTGTCTTAAGATAAAGATGAACTATGGTTTCCAAAGTATGCTGTAGTGGAAGGGGTAAAACAATAATATTCTTTCTATACATTATATAATTTTATATTTCAGTTAAATTGCTTTGTGTTTGACATACAATATAATCTTTACGTAGTACAATGATAGTTTAATGTGCGTATATTATATAATTCAGTGAAGACATTATACATATTCAAACGAAATTAAGATGATCTATTGTTCAGCCAAAATCACTGGAATGTGCCTGGTAAAATGGTTCCTGAAAAATTAAAAATAAATTCATTAAAATACCTACAATAGAGTTAGTAATATTAGTTTATTTTTTAATTTTACAAAACAGTATTAATAATAAGAATCCATATTAATGTCGATTTAAATACAATTCTTTTTAATGTATGTTAATAGCAGTAACGGTAAAACATTACTAAATATGATCAATGAACTATATAAATATAAAAGGACCGTTGTCGAATATCGTCCATTTGTTCATATAAAGACGCTGGTGGTTTTTTATAATATGTAGCATACTTCATCTATTCTTGAATGAGATTACTACCTTTTCTTTTTTGTTTTTTTTTTTGTTCTAATTCTGTGTATTTGGTTTACAATAAAGTGTATTTTGATTTGTTAAATACAAGTCAGATTCTTATATTCACACTTGTTACATCATAAATTTTAAAAAAACTTGTAATATTACCTTGCTTTATAAACTTAATAAACAAATTCTATCTCTCCTCTAACTAATCTGATTATACATTGTATCTTGAATACATATTGAAACCTATAAAAAAATGTTTAAAACTTACCTAAGCATAGTATTCTCCATTTAATATGATGTTGTTTCCTTCTAATACGTAGAAAATAAATGGACGATTTGCAATGAATACATATGGCCTACCACCAACAATCGATAATAGGTCCACTGAAATAAAAATAAATTAATTGATTACATAGATGACAAGATAAGGTTAAGGTGTTGCATTCACATCCTGAGTGTAGCGAGGAGTTTTAGGGGCGCCTATAACTGAGGGCCCCAATAACCTTGTTACATACTGTATTTTTCACACCTTGCAAGACCATATAAGCAAGACTAGGATATAATTTTATTTTGATTACTAATACACAAACAAAATTAAAATTAAAAGTACTTATAAAATACATATTTTAAAAGCTGAATTATCAAACAACAGTACTTACAATGGTCGACAGCTGCTGATGTCCCTTCATCGACTTCAAATGAAGCTTTTTGTAATGCTTTGGCTATGTACATATTACCTCTGACACGTATAAGATAATCCAATCTGCAGAGGTGAGCGCTAAATATCTTTGTGACATTCATCTGAAGGAGAAGTAAAAAGTTGTATGAGTGTAAACTATTACAGTCTTAGGTATTTTGAATTAAATCAATGTTTCGATTATTCATTTCTATAGTAGTGACAGATACTATGTGTGGCTGCTTTACTAACATTTCGCATTAATCTATAACTATTAAACAACTTGCACGTAGAGAAAGTTGCATTGAAAGCTAGTAGCACAGGCTTTATTTCAGTATTACTAAGATTTCAGTCTGAAATGATGAAGCATTTGTAAAGCAAGCTAGAAGAGAAAATGCTACATAAATAGTATATTTAAAAAAAAATCCATGGAGCCCAACTACCTATCTCATAAAAATAAGCAACAATAACGTATTTTATAAATAATTTTAAAGTTTTAATTGTCATAATTAGGCTTAAAATAATAATCCTTATACATACTTAATTTTATAAAGAAAACTCCATGTGGAAAAAAGTGCTTTTAGGAAATAATGAAACAGTAACTATCGCACAATCAAACCTTTGCTGCGTCAGGGAGTTTACGTCTATGAGTAATAACTCGATGATGAACGAGTAATCTGAAGACGCTGGTGGTTTTGTAAAATATGAAGCATATATATTATGGCTTACATGCCATATAACATTTATAACATATATATATAATATAACATTTTGTTACGCTTCATAGTTAACTGGGTGAAATCGCGGTTAATCTAGTGCGATATGCTTTATTTTATGTATGTTTTCGCTGATTTTGCAATTAGGTACCTTTTGAAGAACATCTTTCAAATCAGTGGTTGTCTCAATTTTAAATTTGGGAAGATACAGCTCAACTCCCGCGTCGTACATTTGTTTGCGGGTATTCTGTAAAACTGTTGGGTCCTTAAGTATTTCCTGCACATCTTTTATACCTTCGATGTCACGGGGTAAAACTACTACTAAGGAGGCTTCGCGATCTTTGTAGGGAATTTCTATGACCTGAAAATCAAAATGCTTAATCATTTAAAAAGCAACATAACGAAAAGCCAGGAATATGTAACAGCACGAATTTTAGATATTTATACAGTCTTCCACCTAGTTGTTCTAGTGGGTAGCACGGACTACAGATCACGTGGTCCTGGGTTCGAATGCTGGGTCACACCAAGTTTTTTTTAAGACATGTTGTGTATTTTCAAAGAATTTTGAAAAACAAATTGGCGGTGTCGACCCCCGTGTCTTAACAAGAAGACAAAGCTATCGGTCCCGGTTAAAAATAATTGCTTGCGATAACAATCGATACGATACGATCGATACAGTCCACCAACCTAAATTGGTGCAGCTTGGTGGGTCTATGCTCAAAAATCGTCTCTCTTAAGAGAGAGCAGGCCTAAGCCACAAAAGTGGGATACGAATGGGCTTCGGTTAATGATACAATTTACAAAATATTACACTTAAACTTTAAAAAATAATACACTGAAAATCTACCTGCGATTTCAATAAGGAACTTTCTGTGAACTTGTAATTCCCTCTTCTGTACATCATAGAAACTTTTTTCGTATCTTTATTGTTAACGTGGAAATCCTTCTCTCTTGTGAGACTCTTTTCAAACTGATCTTTCCATTGTCCCTAAAATGGAGCAAGCAAATAATTGTTAGGATTCAATTTTATTTTTGTTAGTTCACATTTTAATTTCATTGACTGATAAGTATTTCAAGTGTTAAATAAACACTGTGTTGAAAATGAAATAAAGTTATATAGATGTATAATTTACATGTATTTGAATCACAATCCAAATTAAAAACTTTTTTTTCAAGATTTGGCTTTACTCTACTTATTTAATTTAAACTACAATGAGCAGTGGCATTGTCAGTGGTGTGCATAGAGGGTATGCACAGGGTATGCAGATGATATAAAATTAAGAAAATCTCCAGTACAAGTTATAAAAAACTTAAGAATAGGCATTGTAAGAGTTATATAAAGCCTACCCTGAAGCATTTATAACTCTTACTGGAGATTCACTTCATTTTATTATCATCTGCATACCCTGCTTACCCTCTATGCACACCACTGACAATGAGCAATACCTTCTCCACCGTAATTGTTGTGGACAACTTTAAACGTATATATTCAATGGAAAGGTTGAAAATCATTTCACTTACCTTGAAGTAAAATACGTCAACTAATAGCGCTCTGGTATACAAATCTACGTCGTCAGCACTTACAATATCTTTAATATGGTTATTGGTTTGTTTCTCTACCTGAACAACAAAAAAATAATTTGAGTCACTGTTTTATTTCCCACTAGCCATTGCCCACGTTCTTCGTCGGCGTCCTTTGCAAATCCTGTGGGAACCGTTTGTTTTCTTGGATAAAAAGTAGCTTTTCCGTCATTTAAACTAACTATATGCTAAATATAGATTGGTTGCTTAATTAGGGCATAAGGTACAGACAAACAAACACACTTTCCCATTTATAATATCGGCAGAAGACACGGTGGGTCTATGGGTGGTTTATAATATGTATTTAAACGAGTAATTTATCTTTTAAAATGTCTACAACCATAATTCCTAAGCTATACGGCTTCTATCCAGCCTCCTCTATGTGCGGTCATAAATGTATAAAAGCGCTTGACTGTCCACTGCATGTTTCTAAGAATATATTAGGCAAAATATTTTTCTTGACTAATACTTAATCGTAGCGGTAGCGGGTATATGAGCTTGTACTTATTTGCAAACAAATTATAATCTAAAAAAGATTATATATATACCTGTGTTTCAAAAACAGTGAGTGTAAAATAAATTTTTGGATTCTGCACTCCTACTCTATATAAACTCTAAGTGTAGGAAACGTCATGGTCCTTTCCGCGCATTTGTCCTAAAAAGGGGTACAAAATGTTTGCTTCACGTATTAATGTATAATCGTAGTTACCCAAGCGTTGACTTCTTGCGCAGCCTTCACATTCTGGTCGAAGTCAATATTTTGAAGTTCAGATCCAAATGAATCCCACCTACCAACACCGAAATCCGTATATACGTCATAGTTCAGTGCAAGGTATAGTTTACTAGCCATCTTCACAGTCACTCCTTTAAGAGATTTAACTCTGTCGTTTGCCAAAGTAAAAATTTCTTTTGTCTAAAAATAAAAATAAAATGTGGTGTATAAAACCGTTTCTGTTATAATAATTGTGAACCAAACATAAATAAATTTTTAACTGCTTTTTAAGTCTTGTAGCTCTTAAGTAGTTCCTGGATTCAATTCCTGAGTCGAGCCTAAAGTTGTGAAATATTGTGTTAAAAGAAATGCTTTGTAATAAATGCTTAAATGCTGTCAAGCCCTGGATGAGAAAAATGTCATCGTCCACCCAAACTAATGTAATATGTTCATCTTATATATCGTATGTTATATATGCTTTTATGTCTCAGATATCAACACTAAAATGAGCTACTAAAAATTAAACCCTGCTAGTCCGCATTAGAGCAGCACCAAAGCTTCAAATCCAGTGCCATGTTTATGACCAGGTACTTAGAGAGATGAAATAAAATTATAAAATCTTCTTAATGAGTTTTGTAATGTTTTTGGGGTAAGCTCTCCTTCTGTGCATGTATGAAGAGCACGTCCATGCCCAAGTCCTTCTTCTGAAATTTGATTATACTTGATCATTTTTTGATAGACTGAAGATGGTAATCATCATTATCAGCCCATTGCCACCCACTACAGGGCTCGGGTTTCGGGTCGAAGGGTTTTGGCCGTAGTCCACCACGCTGGCCAAAAGCAGATTGGTTAGTGTTAGTAGTATTTCAAACTCGGCCCCCCGAAATTGAATGAAAAGTCCAAAGCACTACACTATTACCGAAGGTGGTAATAATTGTATATGAATGATATTCTGAGATATTTACTTATTTTCGAGTAAGAGCACGATTGCTATTGTATTGTGTATTAAACTGAAATATAAAAAAATACTTACAGAATTGTCATCGTTAGTTCCAATGGCCTCCCATAGTTCATCACGGGTTGTATCTCTAGCTGCAATGCTGAGTAGTGCGAGAGGTGTCAAGACGGAAAAAGGTGATATAGCAAAACTTTTCTCTGTGTTTATTTTAGCTACTTCCTACAAATATATGCAAAATAATAATACTTTGGGGGTACAAATGCGAAATCTACAAAACCTAATCTTAAACAATTCTTACGTAAAGCATTTTTGATGCAAATTTGCTGCTTGCATCGTGGAACACATTTTCAAGTGCTTTTTCTTCTGCTCTCGCCAAAACTGCGAGGGATACGCCTGTAAAAGATTTATTCATAAATATTATTAAAGACATCCGCAAACCAATGCTCTAGGTTTAGGATGTATAAACAACAAAGAGCTCATATTTCAATGCCTTAATTTGAGCCGAGTCAGAGCATTTCTTTTTGTATTTTATTTATCAGCTAGCGACTAACATACAGGGGTACCTATGACAAGGCAAACTCGTTCTGTCTACAGTAAGGTGGAATAAGAGAAATAAGAATGAAGGCGATATATACTTTAATCGTACTTTGTTATTTTGCCGTCTTTGGGCCCAAGATTTTTGATTGCAAGATTACGTAGAGTAATTTTTGTTACTTAAATAATTACGCGTATGTATACTCTTTTTCAAAATCGTTTACTGTAGCTCCAAAAATTACCCTCTAAAAATATAGTATCATTTACATAGATACAAAAATAAAAGAATTACTAATTACGTTTCAGGACTCTCCATCTTGTAGAAATACAGCCCTTCCTGATAGATTAAACATAACTACTCGTATATCCACAAACATAATCCTCTACGCTAAAAATATTTTCCCATATCGTTAAGATAAAAAATCAAACACAATTTTAAGCGGTTTTGTTTCTTTTTGGCAGTAGGCAAATCAATAAATTGCTAATTTTATAGAATTTGAACTGAGAGGAAATTATAGTATTTTATTATGTTTTTGACTACAAGTTAAATCTTAGAGAATTATGAGATCATAAACTTACAGCATATTAAATATAATAGCTTCATAATGTTGGACGATATGAGCGGACGACGGTTGACAACTAAAGTGTGCGTTCCTAAAGCAGGCGATTCTTTTTAAATCAAGTTTTCGGTTGGTCAGTCGTATTATGTTTTGTTACCATAGCAGTCCGTATTAGATAACGGGTTTACAAAACCTCGAAGTTTTGTTAATTGTATATTAGTTTATAGAGATAAGAAATTAAGTAAAATTCAGACATCTAATTCCCATATAATGATTGACCACTTAATGTGTTTTAAATATAAATCTATAACCATTAACTTTATCATTCGTAATTAAAAATCTTTGCTTTCAATCTGTGAGGTAACACCAATTATACCCGGCTATGTTTGTTGTGACCTTTTTCTTAGACCGGGGTGCATTTAGGACTTTTCTAGTTAAAGTAAGATAGTGAATGTAGTCATACATACAACAATAAATTAAAGAAAAAAGTATTAATCTTAATATATATAAATCTCTTGTCACGATGTTTGTCCGCGATGGACTCTTAAACTACTTAACCGATTTTAAATTATATTAGCACACCGTGAGCAGTCTGTTCCAACTTAAGAGATAGGATAGTTTAGATTTTTAATTATAGTCGCAATTTTATTGCAAACTATTTTGCTATAATTAATTGACAGTCACATGTTATATATATATAATACTACTATACTAATTTAAGGCTTAGCGATACTGAATGCTTTAAAAACAAAATCAAACGCAGACGAAGTCGCGGGCAACAGCTAGTGGTTTATAAATTTTCAGGTCTTTATAAATAAAGTTTGAATTTGGGAACAACTGGACACCCCGGTTAAATTAAGACATTTGTAACAGTTGAAAACTAGATTCGTTGTTTGTTTCTCAGCTCGTCTCAACGGAAGGCATTCGAACTCCAGTTGCTTACACTAAGCATTAACGACACCAATCCCCGTTTTCATTAACGCAAACAAGGCAATACGTTAATAAGTAACGCCTAATCTGAGGAAATTCCTAGGCATATATCACCGTAGGGGTTTCAAGGCGTTGGAGTAGCAACCCCGCACCGGAAAACGCAGCGTTCGGCGACCCCCAACGAGGTGGACAGATGACAACAAGCGAGTCACGGGGAGCCTCATAATAACAAGCGGCCCAGAATCGTGGAGTTTGGAATGCCCTACAAAAGCTACAAAAGACCTATGTCCAGCAGTGGACGTCAATCGGTTGATTCAATGATATCACTTTTTCATGTTTTTTTTCTATAAACATCACCTAAATCAATAGACATACGATTTTAGCTTAATCGGGCAGAAGAGTGTTTGCATATTAATTGTAAATTTATTTTATAATGATGGTCTGAAAATAAAATATTCACATAAAGCTGGAATTCAACACAAGACACAAAAGTGTCTTTTTGCACTGCGCCTTAACTTTTGCTTTGGACTACCTAAGTAGGTACCTACTGGTACTTATAGTCATGTTGGGTATTTTAATTAACAACTGTGTATACTGACGCTCTACATTTCATTTAAAAAGTCTTAAAGCTCCTTTAGAAGCTGTTCGCGCTTTCATTATCCCTGTTGCAATGTAAATCTTTCATGTTTAATTAGTTATCAACTCGTTGTAAATGCTCCTTTAGAATAAATGAACTTTTTTTGCGCACTTGGGCTCTTTATGTAAACTATATGCAGATTTTCTTGTACAAAGTAATTTCTGGTATGACATGGTTGCTTGCTGAATGCCTCCAATAGATCTTCACCAAATTAAAATAGGACCACCTTTGAGGTAAGATATACCAAACAAAAAAACCATCAAAATCAATGTACAATTGGCGGAGTTATTGCGTAGCAAATATACAAAAGAAAACATACAGTCATACTGAGAACCTCATCCTATTTTTAAGTCGGTTAAATATATGATTGAAAATAAGCGACAGATGCTTGAAATAATAGCAGCACCAAATGTAGGAAGAAGGAATCGTTGAGAGACAAAACAAAAACAGTTTCGGTAATTTTGCGCCCGCAAAACCTGGAAGCAGTTTAAATTTGCTTGGAATTTTAAGTTTTGTAGAATTCGATTGTTTTTGTACGTAATATCACACTTTTTATCGCAATCATACAAGATAAAAAGTATGTACAGGTTATAACGTTAGGAATATCAGGCAGCGGCAGCATAGCGTGGTTATAGCGAAGCTTGGGCTAGTTATCTCTATTATTCACCTCATTGCGGAAGGGTTATGATTCCATAAAGTTATCATTTAACCTTTTTTGTTGATTACAATTTTATGTTATCTAAACTTTGCACCCCAATTGCTCACAAGTTCAAGGATTGTATACAAAATAAATTTTTGTTTATTCTAACTGGAGGGCTGTGATAGGTTATCACTGCTAGATACCAAAACTTGGATGCTCTTTATCAATATAATACCTATCTAATTAAGCTTATTATAAAACTACAAACTACGGTGAGAATTTAAATTTCATATAATACTAGCGTACCCAGCCCGCTTCGCCGGGCTAGATCTTGAGATCTTGCTTTATTTTATTTAAACAATAAACATCATTAAATTTTTAATTTAAGTCACATAATATATTAAATCATTTATTTTTCTCCGTATTCATTCTCTTCTATTCTCTTCTCGAGCGGGTGAAGTTCATTATCTACACCCATGTACACCCAACAATAGAATATCATCATAGTAAAAAAAGCTGTATTTGACAGTTTTACAGTTCAAAAATATTAGTGCTCCGATCGTCACCAAACTTTACAAGATTACTCGCCAGGTCAATCCGGAGATTCACTGAAAGTTTAATTGAAATCGGTCCAGCCGTTTCGGAGACTATACGGAACATACCCACACACTTTCTCTTTTATATATATAGAAAGATTCAGCATCATTATCATCATTCATCCATATTAGTAATAGTAAATTTTTGGTTGTAGTAGAGCTTTTTGTGGCAGTGCTCGTCAGAGGAAGTACTACGACCATGTTTATTTCTGCCTCGAAGCAGCATGGTTGCAATCCTGTGTTCAGGTCTAAAGAGCATGGTTGCTGGTGTACCTAATAATAGGCACATGTGGCTGGGTACGTCGGATGGTCAAACTAATTAGTCAAACTAATTTGTCGAACAGCAATAATTTTCCACATTTTCAAATTTTCGCTGATGAAGGAAAATATATTCATGTAGAAAATTTAATAATCCTAGAAATCGAAACCTTATTTTGTTTTTGTAATCAAACTAATTTTAACTATCGCAATTTTTCAAGAAAACGTCCAATGCTTATTTTGTTAGAGATAATTTGCAACTGGCAGTTCATCATAAATAAGTCTCTGTTCATGTATTACTTTCGGCGGGAAGAAGGATCGTTGGCGTTTTCCCTCAAATTTCGGCAACGCTGATAGAAGACGTGCTACTGTTATCGGGCGCTGTCTTTTCCTTAGTATTATCAAAATTAAGCTTAATTTGCTTAAGTTAAGACTTAACAATTATTCATTGTAAAGTCAACATCTCCTGATGATGCTCCGGTTTCGGAGCGAAACGTGCGTAGAGGGTATATTGCCGAAGATCTGTTTGGTGTGGGGTATAAGGATTGAAGAAATTATAAATTACACCACACAGATTCTCCTGCTTTTCGCGGAGTATAGCAAATTAACCTTAATTTTGATAATATATCATGGATTTCCGCAAAGTAACGCCTGCTTCTATCCAATATTTTCCTTAGTACCTACGCCTCAGGTCTATGGGACACAGGGCAGCGCGTTGCAAGACGCGTTTCTTGCGTGCCCTGCTAGGTGTTGTGTTGCTGTTTTAGGCGATGGTTTACCACTTACCGTCAAGTGGGCCATATGCTTGGTCCGTCAATTATGACTATAAAAAAAATTTCAACCTGTTACAGGGCCACTACAGGACAAGGCTCTCTCCTCTCAGTAAGAGATAGGTTTAGGCCGTAGTTCACCACGCTGATCTAGTGCAGATTATGGATAACTCTGAGTTATGAATGTTTCCTTATTATTTTTTCCATCCCTTTATTCAGCGACTTATATTTTATTCGAGTCCAGGTATCTATAAAATTTATAAATATCCATATTTTGCTTGAATGCAATCCACTCTCCATAATGCGGGCACAAAGAGCTTATTGCGGGATTATTACTCTCGATAATGCCAATCTTACAAACTGGTAGTAGAGTCAATACAAAAAGATATACTTAACCTTTCAAAATAACCTGTAAATACTAGGAATAAATGAATTTGTATTTGACTAGCTATGCATCTAGCATGTGAATTTGATACATAGCATTTTGGTTTCCCTGTGGGATATTTGAACGCCACCTCTAAATATTTGTATGTAATAATGCTTAACTTATGATTTCCATCATCATCATCATTTCAACTACCGTTGGTCTGTCCACTGCAGGATAAAACCTACGGTACGGTATTCTAAACACCACGGTCTTGTGCCGCTTGTGTCCAGCGGGTACCTCGTCGGGGGTCTACCAACGCTTATCTGTGCGAGGTCGTTATCCCAGCACCTTAGGACACCAATGTCCATCAGTTCTCCAAGCTATATGCCCCGTCTATTGCCACTTTAGCTTCGCGACTCTTTGAGCTCCGTCGGTAACTCTGATTCTGATTTGATTACGTATTAAGTTGCTAAAGAATAGCTCTCACAATCGTCGCTGATTGGCCCTGAGCCTTGTAATGAGACCCATACTAATAATTAAAATTATGACTTAAGAGTGCAAAAAAAGTCCTGACGTAGCAGCAGCAGCAGAACTTCTCGTTTCCGAGTATCGAAATAAAGTAACGTGTAAGTTATTTTACCATACATAATGTAGTTAAATATCCAATAATTTAATGTAACATAAATTAGCATTCTTTATGTTATGTTATGACACAACTCAAAAAACTAATCATAAAGGAATAAATAAAACATGAGTATTTATTATTGTTTGTTTATTACTAGCGAAATTATCTTCATTTTTTGTTCTGGGTTCTGGAAAATGAAACAAGTTCAACAATTAGTATTTAAGCAGGTTGATGTGAAATGTTACTCGTACATTCACGTAGTAATTTTTGTTTGATAAAATTAAAAATAAGTATGCATTAGTAACTGGCAAATAGAAAAGGAAACAATATTTTAAATAGAAAACCAAAGAGTAGTCAGCACATTTATGCATGTACGAAGTGAAACCAATTCTTTTACACCACTCGACAATACTGGTGAAGAAATTTTATCGATACCATAAAAGGTTACTATTTAAGTAACTTCCCACCTAACATATCTCTTTTTTATAATTCAGATTGGAGTAATAATTATACTTCTTAAAAATAGTTAGTCTGGCATCGTACATCAGCTCCTCGAAAAGATAAAGATATACATTAAAAATTGAATACCTAATTTTAACTGCCATTCGAAGCCGTTCTCAAAAAGTTACAAACTATGAGGAAATATAAAAAATAGTGGAAATTATGAGTAATGCTGTAATAATACGAAAAGATGACAAATCTTCCTTGAACTTTGCTATGTTAAATCAGAGACGCTCTTGATCGTACATACAAGACCACTTAGATACAATGATGGTCTTAAAATTAAGAAGTTTTTAGAAATATACGATGTTTTAAATTCGTACTTAGTTGCGTAACTTATTACATTGTATTATGTGTTTTTATTTATTAAATATATCAGTAAATGTAAATGTATAAAGTTAATCTCACAGACATAACATAATGCAACTAAGTACATGATCTAGCAATACAAGAAATTAAAAATCCATTCCGTTGCAATCATTCAATGTTGAACGATAATAAGTACTTCGTTCTTAAAAAATGGATTTCCAATGAATGAAAGAAGGTTAAAACGATATCATCACAGTACTACAGTACATAATATTATAACAAAAACAAAAAAATATTTTGTATATATTATGAAACACCTAACTACATTAATGTATTATACTACAGTTTGATTGATACGAAAATCACGTTAAATTAGTGGAACCATATTAATTTATTTATGGTTCGCATATTATTGCGATTTTTTTATAATCCACTGCTTGAACTATACAGACTGATTATAATTTACTAATGCAAAGCAAGATGGAGTATCGACTTTTTAACCTACTTTCATAGAGAACATACTTATTTAATTAAAAATAACAGTAACGCTGAAATAAACTCTTATTATTTCTGCAATCCGAAACGACCGTAGAAAAAAAAAAAAATTATATTAAGGCGGCAGTCGTAAATTTTATTAATGAATAAAAAAATTATATTGTAAATACCTAAGATGAATAGTAGACTCCATTGAACAACGTATATTGCCCTGCGCGTATAAAGAAGAAGAATGGGTGGTCAGCAGTAAATTTGACGACTTGTGGTACAAATCCAACTGAAGTTGTATAAGCTAGTTCAAATACTGTAAGGAAAAATGTATAGTTATATATTTTCATTTTTTCGTTGTTATAAATTTTTATTTCGACGTTATAGCGATATTTATAGTGCTGATATAAAAAGGAAACGAAATTTAGTCAGTATAGTTAGTTTACTAAATATTGTATTTTAAATCAAGTTAATTTGCTTTGAGGTTGTTGTCAAATTATTAAAAAAGCATTATTAAGGCCAAATTCAAATTGGTAGACTTCACACACCGTTGAGAACGTCATGGAAAACTCTCAGGCATGCAGGTTTCTTTACGATGTTTTACTTTACCGTTTAAAGCAAAAGATATTTAAATTGCTAAAATTATAAAAGCAAAATATTTAGCATCCACTGATATTACAATCTGCGAAACTATATATTTATTAGAGATGCTGCGATTAACCACCGTTATTCGATAATCAATATTTCCTTATTAAACTATAGCAATGAAATCCCTGGTGGTATGAAAGTCTTAACAACACGATTAGGTCGCGTCCTTCATACTTTGTTATTTTAAAACACCAGTAAATAGGATACAGTGAATAATATGATGATTAATATTCAAACGTATGTAAAATATATTTTCTTACCATTTGCTGCAGCGGCTTCAGCGCCTTCTTCATTGACTTCAATAAAAGCTTTCTGTTTAGCTGAGCTAATGAATAAATCACTAACGCCTTTTAAAAATTTATCAAGCCCAGCTGTTGTTGGTTTAAACATTTTTTCGATATTCATCTACAAAAGGCAAATAAATATTCTCCATTAATCAATGTTACAGTCGAGTGCACTTTTCAAATATTTTATATCCGATAATAATAAGGAAGTTAAGGTTTCAGATATTATGTGTAAGGTAGAAGTTAATACATAGCAAGTTAATACTGCAGGTTAATTACTCACTTTTATAAGAGTTTCTTTAAGATCAGTGGTGGTTTCGATTTTAAATTTGGGCATTTTTAGTTCAACCTCCGTCATGTACATATTTTTTAGAGCTTTCTCTAGTGCATTGGGGTCTTCCAATGTTTTTTGAACATCGTTCATACGCTGCATGTTCCGAGGAAGCACAATCACCATCGACGATTCATCGCCTTCGTAAGGTATTTCGACTATCTGAAATGTACGATTTAAATTAGTTATGCATTAAAATCTATCCGATTCCAGTGAGCTTACAAATACATAGTGACATATTAAACCAATATCTGATTCGTTCATTGTAAACTATAAAAATAATCGCGATTGTATCCTTCTAATAACTACTTCTGATAAACATGCTTATGTTAGTTCATTTAATACGAGTACATTCTTATGAATAGCGTTAGTCGATTGGGTTCTATGCAGATTGATTTAGTATTTATTACTCTGATATTCCTAGCAGAGTTAGATACAGTTTCGAGAAGCATGTACAACGATAAAAGGATTTATTGCAAGGACAGTTGTGGATGTTGTCACTCCTGTTTTTTATATCATACCTGACTGTCCAATTCGTGACTCTCTGCATAATTGTAATCTCCTTTTATGAACATCATGGGAACTTTGTTTGTAACATCCTTGTTTAAGTAGAAATTGCTCTCTAGCGTTAACATTTTTTCAAACTGTTTCTTCCATGTACCCTTTAAAATAACAATATATATCGCGTTATTATAAAAACATAGTATTTAGTAGATTACCTATAAAAATGGGGTTAACAAACCTTGAAATATATAGCGTTGACTAAAAGAGCTCTGGTATCTCCATTAAGGTTACTAGGATCAACTAAATCCTTAATACGGTTATTAGTCTGCTCTTCCACCTGAAATTATTTTTAATTAGTTAGATTTATTTTGCCTAAATCTAATTTATATAGCTTGTGCCAGCAAAAGTAATTAGTATTTACTGGAAATGTAACGCATTGCATTACTATGAAGCGTTGTACCCAGTGGGTAGGACCTCGAGTTCACTTTCGGGGGGCAGAGTTCGAATCCCAGCACGCACATAACTTTTCTAAGTTATGTGCCTTTTCAATTATCAATTGCTTCAACGGTGAAGAAAAACATCGTTAGGAAATCTGCATACCTAAGAGTTCTCCATAAGTACTGCCTTAACCCCTTTTCATTGTAAGAGGAGACATGTGCTCTGTAGTGGGCCAGTAACGGTTTGATATAAAGATGATGATGATGCATTGTTATTTATGATCATAAATGTTTGTTTTGTTTTGTACAATACGCTAATACTCTATATTTTCACTGTATAATTAAATGTTACACATTGAAATAATGTCGATGCGTTACCCAAGTGTTTATTTCATTAGCAGCGTTTTCACTATCTAGAAAATTCATGCTTTCAATTTCGGACCCAAAGGTTTTTCGGGTATCTTCAGCAAATTCACTGTTCAGTTCGTAGCTGTTAGCAACGTAAACTTTACTGGCCATTTTCAATGTAGCGCCCTTTGGGCTCCTTTCTTTCGAGTTAACCAGGGAGAATGCTGCTTTCGTCTGCAAGTTTTTAAAAAGTTTGTTATAGTTTCTAATTTAAGCATATATTTTAGTCGCACTTACTATTTATCTTTAGGCTGAGCGGCTTAGAATACGGATTTAGAATTGAAGCAAGCGTTAGATTCATAATGATCCAAATTGCCAACCCAAATCAAGGCAAGTTGGAAAGGTTATACTTTCATGGGGTTACCTACAATAGAACCTATAGTAATGAAATACTTTTTTCTTGAACTCAATTCTTTCAAAGAGGAACTTTATAAAAAAACTTACATTTAAGGCCAAATGAGCAAAAAGATTATAGGATAATCCAATAATTTACATACATGGTTATATACATATAAAATAGATGAGTAAATGCGATAAGTCATTAAAATTAGTTTATTTTCCAAATTTTTTAGGTTACTATTATAATATTATAAATATTGTGTACGCTTGTAATTATAATGATTTCTGTGAATCTAGCATTAGTGTCCTGTACAGTAAATCCAACTATAATACTTTAAAATCTTAATCATTTGTAAGTATACTCATTTTTATATTTGAGAGTAAACATAATTTATTAATTAAATTTGTAACTTTCAGTTGTATACTTCGCTATTTACTGCTAAAAGATTTTATAGTCAATAAAATAACTAGAATCTCTAATGATGGAAGAACCACTTGTTTATTCGAGTTTTTGTACATGGTGAATTCTCTGCTGAACGAGAATAAAAACGGTAATAAAAAAATAATATCACATTGTGTTTTGTTTGCAAATATTTAAAAGCTTTCCGTAGTATATCGCAACTCAGAATATTATAGATACTTACGGCATTGTCAGTGGGCATTCCAATGGCTTCCAATAGTTCATCGTGTGAGTCACCTTGAGAGCCCAAAGCCAGCTGAGCCAGGGGTGTCATCACCGAATAAGCAGATAAGACAAAACTCTTTTCAGGGTTTGTTTTTGCTATTTCCTGCAATATACAAAAAAAAACAGTTTTGTTTATATCATCATCATCATGTTAAACCAATGGATTTCCACTGCTGGTCTTTTGTAGGGAGCTTGGGTCCAACGGCTCCTTGCGATTCGATGTATGTCTTCCGACAACCTCGTGTGGGGTCTAGCAACGCTGCGCTTACCGGAGGAGCCAACTATACACTCGCTTATCACGTGAAAGGAAACGTCATTAGGAAACCTTTATGCCTGAGAGCTCTCCATAATGATCTCAAAAAGATGTGAAGTCAACCGATCCGCACTTGGCCGTGGTGGACTAAAACCCTTCTCATTCTAAGGGTAGACCCATCGCTGTAGTGGGCCGGTAATGAATTTTTATATTTCATTATATAGCCTTTTTACTTTAAACTGCTAGGGAGAGACTTCTTCTCTTGTAGGATAGAGAATTTAAGAGCAAAGACCCAGCACGCTGCTGCGATGCGGATTGGTGTTCTTTACCGATGATTATAACATTGTAAGAACCACAATCAGGACCAACAGCTTAAAGTACTCAACGTGCGAAGGCACGGGGTTGGCTATTGTCAATTTCATCAGAAAAATCTGATACCTAACATTTCTTGGAGCGACCCGGGAATCGAACCCAGCATGGTTGATCAGCAATCACTAGATCAACCATGAAAGATGAAACTAGGTATACAAATCGGTGTAAAAAATGTTTTTTTAATTATTAAATTAACATTATATATTTAAGAAATTAAAGTTAATTAAAAAAGAAAATCAAACTTACATTAGACATCCTTGCCGTAAATTTATTGTTTCCATCGTAAAAGAGGGTTTCGAGCTGTTTTTCGTCGCCCGTTGCCATTGCGGTAACAATGAAGACTGTTGGAAAAGTTTATCACTGTTTAATTATCTATGATAAAGACTTCAGCTTATCTATGATAAAAATTTGAAACTGATATTGGAACTTAGTACTAAATTAGCTTCAGTACACACTTGAACAAAGGTATGCATTATGATTGATATCCTAAACTCAGTGCTATTGATTATAGTAGTAAGTGCAGTGATATTGATTATAGTAAGTTACTATTTACTGGTCAAATGAAGCTTGATCTGTCTGAAAAAAAATTCTTCTGCCCCAGGTAAACCTTTATTGTAGAACCTGAGTTTATATTTCTATTTATGTAAATGTTTATGATCGATATCATATGGTTCCTTATGGAACCTTATGGAATATGGATTCCTTATGGAATGTATAAACATTATATCGATCACGCGAACGTTGAGTGTTTCTCTAATTATTATTATGATCGAGATTTACTCTCACGCCCGTGTACATAATTAATATATATAGTGAGTCAAAGGAACTATTAAATTATTATTAAACTCTAAAGAATTGCTGCACACACAAAAACAAAATTCAATAGGAAACACAATATATAAAAATGAAAAACTAGTTTAGGTGTGCAAAGGCGGTTTTATCGCTAAAGCGATCTGTTCCAGTCAACATTTGGCGAAAGTAGTTGTAATAAGAAAGGGTTAGTGCGGTAATAAAAATACCTAAATAAAAATGTCGCAAACTAAACTACATGTTATTAATTCTAATAATATACATTTAAATATTATATATAATACATACTGTTTATACATATAATAATCAACAAGATATAATAACGCTACATATATAGAAATATTTTTGCAAAAGATTGTGCGGAACCTGTAGTTTGCTGTTAGTGCAGGAACGTAGCCTGTTATTGTGAACTGTTATATTAATATATCTTGATTTTGCCAGAGTGTCATCTGCAGCGCCTTCATCGGGGGTAGATGGGACAAATTGGTAAACTTCAACCGAAAGCCCCATTCTGTGAGCATCTGACCACAGCTTGTTGTGGCTAGTTAATGTTTAATTAATTGTAAAATACGACAACTAGCTGTTACCCGCGTTTTTCGTTCGCGTTCATTACGGTTTTAAACAAATCCCATAGTAAGCGTTTGTTATCATTGGAAAAAAGTATATGTTACTCTCGGCTTTTCAACCAAATGCCAATAATCTTGTCAGGTCAGGGAGTGAAGGAAGAGCAAACAAGAACAGACTTTAGCATTAAAATATTTATCATATAAACCCATACAGGGCACGGATCTCCTCCCAGAATGAGAAGGGGTTAAGGCCACCACGCAGACCCAGTGTGGATTGGTGGACTCCACACACCATTGAGAACATTATCGAGAACTCTCAGGCATGCGGGTTTCCTCACGATGTTCTCTTTCATCGTTGAAGCAAGTGATATTTTAATTAATTAAAACGCACATAACTTAGAAAAGTCAGAGGTTCGTGCCAATTCCAACTCGGCCCTACCCACTGGGCTATCACCGTGTCTGAGTTTATAATATTGGTAAGAATTTAATTAGATAAGCCCGTGTTTCATAACATATTACAATAATCCTCCTATGATTTTATTTAAAACATTACATTTGTAATATAAGTTAGAACACTTAAAAAAAAATATATAAATAAATAAATAAATATACTACGACAATACACACATCGCCACCTAGCCCCAAAGTAAGCGTAGCTTGTGTTATGGGTACTAAGATGACTGATGAATATTTTTATGAATTATATTTACATAAATACTTAGAAAATACATATAAACACCCAGACACTGAAAAACACTTAATGCTCATCACACAAACATTTTCCAGTTGTGGGAATCGAACCCACGGCCTTGGACTCAGAAAGCAGGTTCGCTGCCTACTGCGCCAGTCGGCCTTCAAATATATATATATATATATATATATATATCTTAAATAGTTTATTTTAGGTTATAGTTATGTATTAATAAAAATTATATTTTACACTTAAAATGATTAACTTTTACACTTGAAATATAAATTTTATTGAAGGTTTGAGGGTAAACTCATAATTTTAGTCAGATTTCATTGGTTACCTATTTAAACAATGTCAATAGTCGGTGTGAGCATCCGTGTACTCACTCAACTGAACCGGTTTAATTCGGCAGCTCAGGTACATATTGGTAGGTTACATTGAACCTTTGGCCATACATATCTATGAATATAATTATATGACATACAACCTTTAATTACTTTTACATTTTTGCTAAAGCCTCCTAAGTTTTTCGTAATAAATAACGCGGAATTAAATTGATTTCAAAATATTTATTTCCCATATATCGATATGGATTACAGTCACAGTATTATATTACAGTAAGTTCGCACCTGTTTAAACACTGTTAAACAAGCAAAACCTTGAAAACACGACGATGTAAATTCTTTTTTTTTCTCATTCTATTGTAAAAAATATATAACAAAACGTCAACCGGTTCTGTTCGCTACGCAAAGAATAACAAACACTTCAGCAATTTGGGTAGCAAGGCGAACGATATTTATTGTATACTAGATGTGCCCTAAGGCTTCGCTCGCTTAAATTACGGGATGCAGTGTACTGTTTCATAGTCTACACCTACCTCAATAAATCAGATACGAAACCTAGTTTTTTCAATCGTGCCAAATATACAAAGCTATGATATTAAGTACAGATAGTATTTTAACATATTTAAACAAACGACTGAGTTGTCGGCGATATTCTTGCTCTTGGAGCTTTAATTTGGAACCTTCAATCACGTAAACATTGCCATTCGCAATGAATTCCCTGTAACAAATTACTGCATTAATAATTGGGTAAGCAACGTTGTCTCAAGTCAGTCAATGGGTGCCCGTCTTTGGAAGTTTGAAAGAAAATTTGGTATCAGTCTCAGCTCCTATCACTAACAAAAATAGTTATCATTTAAGGAAGAATTAAAAGCATTATTCATATGTATAGATTCCTATGCTAACCAAGATTTTTTGTTATATACTATCTATTTAGTCGTAGCAGTGAAGTCGTCATAATTATGGCACCTCAGTGACAAGTCTCAACTTAATGACAAGGTTGCTTGGAAGCATCCGGCTCCGCTTTCATTTCTCACAAGATAGAAAAGTGAATTTTAAAATGTAAAATGTAAATTTTTGATGTTGGAAAAGAGCAACTGCTGAGTTTCTTGCCGGCTTCTTCTCGGAAGAATCTGCCTTCCGAACCGGTGGTAGAGTCACTACAACAAGACAGACTTGACATTCCAAAAGTGCTTATATTAGACCTACTTGAAATAAATGAATTTATAAATTTGAATTTTCAGTATTCAGTATATGTTATGTATTCAGTATCCAGTACAAAAAAAAATTTAATCTGTTTACATTTAACGGAGTTAAGAAGTAAAATCAAATACTTTCATGCCCTCTCCTAAAGGAACTCAGCTGAATTTCGGGATAAAAAGTATGTTATGCTCTACCTCGTCATGTAAACTTTGGTTTTTAATGAAACCTGTTACGGGAACCGGAAACCGTACATTTTACCGGGATAAAAAGCAGCCTATGTGTTAATCCAGGACTATTTCCATGCCAAGTTTCAGTCAAATTGGTTCAGTAGTTTTTGCGTGTTACATTAACAAACATCCATCCGTCCATCCATCCATACAAACTTTAGGTAATAAACGCAAATGTATCAAACAATGTGTAAATCTAGGCTTATCTATTTAATATGGTCGCGTAAATTTATGGCAGCTAGAGAAAAAAACATCTACCGTCCTTACTAATATTGTAAATGCGAAAGTAGGTACGTTTGTTTGTTTGTCCTACCATCACATCGGAACGAAACCAATCTAATTCAATATTGCCATAGATTTTATATGAAAAGACGGAAAGAAACATCAGTCAGTTTAAATTTGTTTTTAAAATTATGTTATATCATAAAGACTTACGGAATAAAAAGTATAATATCTTCATTTTGTTCGACGACTCTATCGGATGAATACTCGATAGTCACTAGACTTTTAACGCAGGTAATGCGGTTTAAATGATTCACAAATCTCGTTTCCATCTAATCGTTTGTATTTCGTTGCGATGTGTTAAACTTGTGAAAAAAAAAGATCCAGACGCTTTGTTTGTATGAGTATATTTAGAAATGATGTTGAGTGTTAACAGGTTCTCGTTATATGAGCAGGGCGATTCTACAAGGAAATAATATTAAGATTACATACATGTTTCCATAGCAACATTGTAACCTTCCTAATATTTTATCATCAAGAAATTGTAGAGCTAGTTATTAGGTACATAGTAAAAACTAAATGTAGTTAATCATCAAATTAAAACGAATTAATAGATAGATATAAGTGATTAGGTTAGCATACAAGTCCACAAATTGAACGGTTTTCAAGGTTGACTACATCCACTGAAAAAAAAAGAGTATCTACCTTACTTACATCCACTACATTAACAGTACATTGATTTATTATTAGAAGACATTAGTTCTAACGAAGAAAACTTTGTCCTACTCGTAACTCCTCATAACTACTCATGATTAAAGTCTCCTTCCCAGTTTTTATGAATCCCGGACTCGACACTTCGAAGGTCACAGACACCACTGCGCCTTTGACAAGATTCGTTCGTTTAGATTTTGCCTTTCTATTAATTTAGTTTGTTAAGTATATTTTAATTGTAGTAGAAGAGCGGAAACTTCACACACAGACTTAATACATATAATAAAGAAGGGTTCAGCGAAATATTGGTATCACTTTGCTTCTTACCGAAATAAAATATTTTTATATTTTTTTATATTTTCAGATTATTTATTACTTTGCTGTGTGGTGACAGCAGATCCGATTACAGTTGTCAACACCCCTCCATTCCACTACCGCGGGTGTCGTACGAGGTGACTAAGGGAATATAACAGGGAAAGGGTGGCAGCGACCTTTGTCGTACTGTGCGTGGTGTTTATGTAATCCTTGGAAGAGGATTTTAGTCCAGCAGAAGGCTGTTAAAGGCTAATGATGATGATGAAAATTTCCTAAAGCAGTTAGGTTAAACAAAATAATATAAAGTCGTAATCAAGCAACCTTGAACTTGATAAACATAATGTTTTGACTTAATAAACATAATGTTTTGACTTGATAAACATAATGGTTTAGACTTTATCTTCTTCTTAACCCTAACGAAAATAAAGTGGAGTTATAAGTTTAACGTGTGTATTTGTGATTAAAGACGTTTTTTTTTTCTCAAAAGAAATTAAAATTTCACTCAATGAGAAAATTTACAACTTATTTTATGTGAATAATAGTAAAACTACAGACAACGGCACGTACAAAAAGATCAGAAATTATATAAAAAAAACTTGAGGGTACACACAGGCTATGTAATGTATACCACACTCAGGTTTTGTTCTTGGTTTGTTTAAGCAAATGTTATTGTTATTATTATTAACTACGAAGTTGTGATCCGTGTTCCTTTTTAGTTGTAAAGTTTAATTGTTAAAAGTATTTATGTATATGTCTATCTACTTTAAGAGGTCAAATTAATTCAAAAATGGTTTACTGTTATTAGGCTGAAGCTGCAGCATCAAGCAGTTTCCTAGATACCTACCGAGATATGTTATCAGCCGGTTTTGGTCTATTATCAGTATTAGAAATGCGACCTCACCCGCTGTGGCTTTTCCAATCCATGATCATCCATATTTTCATTAAGTTTTAGTTCTGAGAACTGAGCGAAACGTAAAAAAATGATTGGGCGATTATATTAATTATATCAAGGGAACTTTTTAGTAGTTAGTGTATTTAATTAATTAAGTACGTCACTTTAGTACGCACACCCCGAACTGATGCGCCCCATGATAGTTGTCTAAGCAAGTTCACATTATATGATTCCGGGAACTTTTGTACGGTCCGTTTGACCACTGTTCGCTTTGCTGTGACAATTACTCTGATAAGTATAGAGTCGTTTATCTAAATTTAGAATACAGTAATTGCGATTTAGTGCGCGAGACTATAAGGTGTGATTTAGAATACATGCAGTACCTTCATTACAAATTTTGTAGGTTATCTAGGGCGGCTTTCGTCAAGATCAAAGAAGTACTACATCTGTGTTCCTACGTAGTTGTTATGCGCCAAACATTATTATTACTATGTAGACGGCGAGCATTTACCATGAGATCAAAGGTGTGAAACTACTGTGTCTATTCTTTGTTATGTGGTAAAACAACAATTACCAAGTTGTTTTTATCCTTAATATAATCAAAGCGTTGTGTAAAGTTGATTTGTTTTTTTGTAAAGATCTGTAAAAAGTGATTATTAATCTTATACGATGATTTTACTTCACCATCATTATCAACTTGATTCCGGCTAGTTAACCACTATAGAGCAGGGCCAGTGGCGTGCACTTCATATATGAACAAAAGCACTGCATACCCAAATTACCTCATATAACTCGTATTGGGGGGGATTTTTTTCCATTTTATGCCATGTACCTGCTTTATGCATACCCTGGTCACAAACCCTATGCACGCCACTGAGCAGGGCTCATCTTTTAGAATGAGACCTTAGACAGATTGGGCCGTACACGTTTAGATTGAACATTCCGGAGAACCCCTCTGTAGTGTAGGTTTCCTCATGATGCGTATATCACCGTTGTATCAAATCGTATGTATTTTTTATTAAAAACGCACATAACTCAGAAAGGGAGGCTGAAGTATCAACCACCAGGCTGTCACCGCTCCACACGTTTTCCTGTCGGCTTTTAGTACCCCTTTTTACGGAAATTGCACAGTCGGACGAGTATGAAAATTCCCATACTTACTGTTTATATAGAGAGTGCAGAATACTTATTTTTTTTTTTAAATTACGCATAAATCAATAAAAAAAATTCACACACACCATGCATTTGGCATATACACGCATTTACAGCATATATTTTTGTTAAATATTTTTTTGGATTACTATTTATCATCATCAGGGCACGCGACTACTCTCACAATGAGAAGGGGATAAGCGTCACGCTGGCCCAGTGCGGATTGGTGGACTCCACACACCTTTAAGAACATTATGGAGAACTCTCCGGTATGTAGGTTTCTTCACGATCCCTGGGAGGCGGCGGGTAGTTATGGCTAGCTACCCGTCCCTATACGAGTCTCCCTGCTGTCTGAGGGGGGGTCAAGCTGTCCTGATCACCTCCTCCTTAACGTAGTAGCCCTGGCAATCAGTTAGGGTAGTTGGTAGACGTCTGGGAAGTGTACAACGGGTTCCCCGGACGTCCAATAAAGCCAACGAGAGGGACATGCCGTGGTGGTTTTTAGTTCGGGTAACTGAGTCCCACATAACCTCTGTCCTGCCCAAAAGGACAAAGGTAGCCATAAAGCTTTGCCACCACGACAAAAAAAAAAAGGTTTCTTCACGATGTTTTCCTTTACCGAAGCAAGTGATATTTTAATTGCTTAAAGCGCTCATAACTTAGAAAAGGTGCATGGCGGGATTCGAAATCTGTAATTACAGTACAGTCTTTTACAATAGAACCTAAATAATATTCAAAATTATAATATAAATTAATTATAGTCGAATTTCGACCAGTGAGTGACCGCTAGTTTACATAGATACTGAACATTTGAACATAGATTTGACCTGTAGACCTCACATTATACTGTATTCTTATCAATCTATTATTACAGACCTTGCATCGGGTCAATTCAAAGCAATGTCTATAACATCTAATAATTTTATGGGTCAATCTCAAATACGCTACTTTAGTTCGTTTAAGTCATTATGTCTACATCCCTACTAATATTATAAATGTGAATGTAAGTTTGTTTCTTTGCATCATGAAACTTTGTACACATATTCCAGAAGGTATTAGAAGTAATATAGGATGCTTCTTTTGGGAGAGGGGACGAAAGTAGTTGACGATTTTACACCATAACGCCGTCAAATGATAACAGATTCTAATAATTAATTACTTACTTTTTTATATAAGAATACACAACTTAAAAATTTCAGTAGAATTACACCTAAATTGAATGCCTTCGAAAAACAAAAACAAACGCAGACGAATTCGCGGGCAACAGCTAGTAATAAAATAAAGATGTTGTATCTTTAAAAACTGACTCTCGAATATCTCATACAAGGGTCGATCTTACTTTTCCCACTCGCAGCTGGAGTACTGTAGAACAAAATTTGTATCTGACATTAAGGCATCACTTAGTCAAATCTCAGATTGGTGTGCACAAAATATTGTACAGTGTAATAAGACCCCCATAAGTTTGCGCGTTTATTGCCAAACTGTCAACTGCTCACAACTCTGGGCCAGAGCACCGCGATATCAACTAATAACCATTCGATCGGATTCAAAATCGGGCAGTTGGACTTTTGACAATCCCAAACTTACGAGCGGGCAGTTTATTTAACATCAGGTGACTCGTTTGCTCGTTTTCTCGCTACTTATTTACTTATTAAAGAAATATCTTGTTGCTATGAATCGAGAATTCTTTTTTATGTTATTTTTTTGATAGAACGAGCAAGCGACGGCGTGCTTTATCCTCAGCAATGGGACGTTAAAATAAAAATTCCGACGAATTGAGAACCTTCCCCCGTGTTGAATAATTTAACAACTTAATAATAATGATGTATGATGATGACTAAGCTAAGCTAAACACTATTAATAAGCATTTATCTCTTAAAGTACTTAGTTTCCAAAATTGTTTAGGTAAATAAAAATACTGAAAATTGTATGCAAGGCAAAATAGGAATTCTGCTACTTCCTATTTGATTAAAAATCCCTGAAGGGGTTCGAATTTATTAAAATATTCTCTTTAATAAATAATAAGTGGCCCTCGTGCGTGTCCTGTCCTTATTCATGTTAATTTTAATCTTCGGTTCTACGGTAGATATAAACCAACAGCATTATCTCCATGAAAAATAACAATTGTTAAAGATCATTATTAGAATAAGCTAGCACCGAAAGTCTGAAACAAAAGCTTGCTTACAATGTAAAATTACACCGGATGCGTTTACTGCGTTTACTCCGAACATAGTTTTCACATTCCTTTGCACAGATTCAAACAGCTGTTTACACACGTAACATTATTCGCAGGGGTATTTCTGTTGTCATAAACTTGAAATAATAAATCGTGTTAGATTTAGAAAGAACACCCTATTTTATTTTTTTATGTTTATAAAAGTTCACTTTACTATAACCACCCACCTACTGCATGGCTAATGAATTTTCTCCTAACAAACAATTTTGCTTGTAGGTAATAAGTAGGCGTGGTATTTACTATCAGCTTTGTTGTTTAAAAAATATAATAACTATTATTACAAAAAAAATTTTAGAGACTGAATTTTTTCCTAGATTTGGTCTGATGGAAGGTTTCTGCCGGGTCTGGTGTGAGGCTTCTGCCGTGGCTAGTTACCACCATACCGACTGTATGTATGTAATAGGTACAAGATATGCGGTAAATCGGAACATTAGCCGATCCCCAACGCGGTCGTTTACGCAAGCGGCACAAAACCGTGGAATTAGGAACTCCCTACATCATATCTATGTCCTCTGAAGATGATAATGATGAACCGAGCAATGCTTTGAGAACAATGCTAGGCTTTGTATGACTTAAACCCTCCCATCACGTAAATGTGTACGAATACCTAAAAAAAAAAAACGTAGCATTGAAAGATGTTAAATCACGATATTTGACCGTCCATACAAACAGATAAGTTTACTATAATGCCACTCAGTTTACTTGAAAACTTACACCAGGGGCCATCTAGATATTATTCGCCGAGAAAGAAGCTGATCGCTATAATTCCTAACATTGGCATTGCAAACACTCCGAGCATGAAGTTCCGAGATAGCGTTTACCACTCTCGCATCTCTAAAGGTATTTTTCCTGTACAAACTATCGTACGTCATGTTTATCTAGAAGACAAGGTATTTTTGTACTTCAAATGTAGAAGTGTGTTTAAAATTAGAAATAGTTCTGTAATTCATATACCTTGGTATTGAAACAGATGGACGGAATGTTGGTTTTTATTAACTAACTGTTGTGATTGTTGTTCCGGAAAAAAGTAAATTTAAAAAAAATATGTTTTTTTTAATAAAGTATGCGAGTCAAGTGATTTCAACAAAAATATATGATGGCGTTGCTCCTTAATTGACTAAACTATTTAAATACAATATAATTTTAAAATATTTTAAACAGCTTGATATAAAAACTTTTTTTTCAGGCACTATGTAGCAGACAAAAGTTACTTTTACGTTTGTCTGCTACTTAGTGACTCTACCACAGATTTGCAAGGCTGATGGTTCCGAAAAGATGTAGGTAAGAAACTCAAAAGTTGCTCTATAGTCATAATCTTTATAGAGTATTGAATTTTTATTGTGATAACAAATCAAATAACAACAATGAAAACAAAATTTGGTTTAATTGCTATAATCTGCGATAACCAAACATAAGATCTTTGTATAATAATGTTATGTATTTAACACATACAAAACATTATGTTAAAATAAATAATAAATCCGCGACATCAAAGAAGTTAATGCGGATTATCTATGACAAATTAACAAAAAGTCAAAGCAAATTAAATTTATGTCCATCGTATCTTAAGAGTGACGACTACTTCTTTCTAATTTTAATATAGCAAATTGTGTACAACCTTTGATTAGTAAAATTACATACAAAGTTTTGTTCTAGGGTTCTGAACTGGTTAGCCCGCTGCTATCTTAGACTGCTTCACCGCTTCTCACCAGAGGAGATTGCAATCATAGGCTATCTTATACAGGAATAAAAAAAAATCGGCAATGATTTGCATGAGTGCCCTCGATTTCAGTTTTTAATGTTGTTTCCTTAACAAAAACATTATTAAAAAAAGTTGTTTAACTAAACGTTTGTTGTGTTAAGCATATTACATCTATTACATGGTAGACACACAAATGAATAATTGTCGCATGTGTCATAAAATATTTAGGCAACAAAATTATTATAATTATCTACTAAAGTTGCCAGATTGAAGTATGTATCATAAAACTTATTCATTGTGAAAAACCTTTATACGCAAACGTAGTGTGTCCGACATTACGGCACCACTTTGTTAAGTGATAGTGCTGTGAAAACTAACTGATGGACTATGCTTTGTTCCCCAATGAGCTGTCAGATGAACAAACGCTCGGCGCGGAGATTAATGCGCCCTACCTTTCACCACCCTTGTTATCTTTATAGCCGTACTGTTTTAGTGACGTCACGAGGTACGATGTATTTGGAAAATTAATTAAATTAGGATTTATTGCTGTACCCATTGTCTCTATTATATTCTAATCGTTAAATACCACAATTTGTGACGTAAAAATGTCATACAATGTACACATGAAAATTTACGTCAAAAAATTTTTTTCTTGTTAATTATAATTTAAGAAGGGCATTTAAGAATTCAATGCCATCTAGAGCCAGATCCTAGGTGATCAGTAAGGATAGGGTAAATCCCTATTTATTTATTTAAACTCTTTATTTGTACACCACTACACAGTTAAGAAAAAAAAGGACGAATAGAGAGAAACACAAAAACTGGAGTAGAATACAAAAGGCGGATACATTTAAATAACTACATACGAATACAAAAACAAAATATACGCAAATAAAAACATAAAATAAAATATATATATATATAATATAAAAATTATAAACTAATATATATTATGATAAGCTATATTAATGAATTGATGATATAAAAATAAAAACCAGTCGTCTTATTGCGCAAAATAATAAGCTTTAACTGCATTTTTAAACATATCAAGCTATTTTGCCTGTTGTCCTTTAATCTTGCTCATCTGGTTAGCATGTTTAAATATACAATACGAGGTCCTGGGTTCTATTCCCGGGTCGGCTTATAATTTTTACATACTAGGTTTTTCTGTTAACATTAGCACCCTGAAGTTAGGAATTTACCATCACCATCTTTGCTCTATAAGCCTTTTTCCTATGTGATAAGAGACCTCTGCAAATTAAATTAAAAAATAAACCAAGCAATATTATACTGTGTTATTGGTATCATCACTACATAGTATAAAACAAAGTCGCTTCCCGCTCTCTGTCTGTCCCTATATATGAAGCTTAGATTTTTTAAGCAATCCAACGTACTTCCCGCTGTCTGTCTGTCCCTATATATGCTTAGATCTTTTAAGCGATGCAACGTATTTTGACGAGGTTTTTTTAATAGATTCAAGAGGAAGGTTTATAATATGTATGACACATGCATATTATGCAAGAAACATGAAAGAAACACTTTTAGTTTTAGAAGTTTCTAACGTGATGTCGTAATTAACACATATTTTTGCGTTTACATTGCAAACGCTGGCTGAACCCTACTAGATATGTAAAAATAATGTACTACAGTAATCTTCAAAAGGTCTACAAAAAAGTCTGCGGTGGTATTTGTTTACCTCGAAAGGATAACCCACACAATGCATTTTTATCTTTTTTACTTAAAAAATACATTTTACTTAAAAAATATGGGTTATTTACAAAACTATTTTAAACAATGCAGTATTATTACTTATCTTATTAAATACATCATATCATTAAATCATATCATTAAAATGAATATCTTAGAGAATATCAAAGATTTAAACAGCGGCGGCAGGGCGGGTTGCGGGAGAGATATTAAAACTCCGTAAAAATACATTAAATTTATTACATACACTTACATACATTGCACGAAGCTGAGGCGGGTCGTTAGTATTAATATAATTTATGTTTCTTGATGTATAAGTTGTTGGTGCCTTATATATAGGAGTTTCCGCACTCCACAGTCTTGCACAGCTTGTAACCCAACCCAGCCGCTCATTTGTGTTCTTATCAATCCAAAGAGGAGTCTAAAAGTCTGCATCTTTCCGGGACTCTTTTTCAGCACCATAGAAGGTAAGCCTTAAACGCCTGAAAGAGATCGCTTTATAGCGATATAAAATAAAAATAAGAAGCCTTTTTATTCTCAATTCTCTTACATTAGATACAAATGTTGTAAGTTATACCTTAAAATGTACGTTGTTAGTTAAGTCAGAATAATAGATAAACATAACTAAATTTATACTGAAATTTAGTTATGTTTATCTATTATTAGGAAATATGAGCCCCTTCTCGAGTAATGGCCTCCCTCAAACTTTTCCATTTTTCTCTTCCCTTGCCTCGGATCATCCAATCGTTCCCTGCAGTTCATTTGATATCAATAGCCTACCGTTTTCTTGGTCTGGCAACACATATAAAAGCGATAAGGCCGCCTTATTATTGCACCTCCTACCTCTAATTATATTTGTATTTTTCGGGAATTTCTCTATCATCATCATCATATCAACGGCCGACTACAGGGCACGGGTCTCCTCCCACAATAAAAAAATATTACATAAATACATAAATATTTATAATAAACAGACTTAGACACTGAAAAACATTCATGTTCATCACACAAACATTTTCCAGTGGGAAAAACAATTCCACGGGAATCGAACCCACAGCTTTGGACTCAGATAGCAAGGTTGCTGCCAACTGCGTCGATCGGTCGTTTAAATGCACTCCCACCCCTTCTGTATACTTGTGTTTTTCACGCTATTATTACCTGGAAGAGATCGCTATGTAATAAACGATAAGGCCGCCAAATTGTACACTTATTTGGTGTGCAGTAAAAGAGTATTCATTCATCCCATGTGAATTATTTCTGGGTGTTTATCCTAGGGTAAGGAGATTTTATGCGTTCTTTCAGAATGCTAGGCTATTTTTTTGCAAAATTTAGCAAATTTTGAGTCGAACATATTTAACAAACAAACAGACTGACTTTTGCATTTAAAATGTTAGTATGAATGAGTAGGGTGGACTGTAGTGTGACTTTAAGTCTCTTAGTACTCGTGTAAGTAGCATTTATAAAGCCAGATTTCATTCCTAAGTCCTACAAATACGGGTAGAAACAAGGGACCCGTGTCATTAAATTTTCAAGTCGCATTTCATCGCCACAGTGCGCGCGCAAATTGAACTAAATCGAGCCTGGTAAGCACCGTCCTTGTTAATATACGGCACATACAATAAATGCGTTAAAAACAGTGCTGCTCTAAAATATTTTTTCTATCTCTGCTAAAAAATCTACTATACAATTCAGATGGTTGATTAAAATATTATTATATATATATATACACTAACACTACAATAACATATTGTCTATGTATATATGTTCTAGGCCAGCTGGCTTATGTTTAACTGGGGTTCAAGAGGTCCTGAGTTCGATTCCCGAAGTGGTATAAAATCGTTTAGGTAGTTGCTTTAACACAATACCAGCCCGTATATTGGTGTTCTCCATCCCCATGTGTTAGCGACTACTATAAACCACATATTCTTCCCTCTGCAACTCTCGTACTGCCTAGGGTCACTGGTAGAGAGCTCTTATAGAAATAAGGGTTTTAATGTCCACGTCTGTACCTGTTTATGATTACCGATGTTAGACGCATGGTATGCTTTATTTTTGACTTAAAAATTAATAACTGTAATCCGAAATTAATAATAATCAATCTAATCCAAAATCTACAGAAGCTAGATTGAATTTTGTAATGATAGCTTTTCCTGTTCTTCTCTGTAGATAGGATAGGATTGGAGAGTTTCATTTAAAGTTGGTTATTAATCTGGGCTGAAAATCTGTTTAATAATATGGTAAAGGAAAATGTGCATAATTGATTGATCCATCAAATTAGTTTAAACCACTCGACTGATTGCCAATCAATGAGACACAATTTGGCGTACTCATAGCTATTATAACGTAGTTGTCCGCTAAAAAAGTAACTTATATTTTTATTAAAAATGAAAATATATATTTTTTTATATGGTAGTTTATGAAATATGGAATTTTAAGTAAAAATACAGTTCAGTACAATTGACCGGAAATTTAAGCGGACAATGCCAAGGCCATAAGTTAATACGATCAAATTATTGTATACCCTATTTGATTATGGCAGGTCAGGTTTAAATCTTATAGGTACTTATATACATAAAGCTGAAAGTTTGTTTGTTAACTTGTTTATTTGAACGCGATGATCTCAGGAACTACTTACTGGTCCGAAAAATTATTTCAGTATTGGATAGCCAATTTATCGAGAAAGGCATTAACATATATATAAATATACATAAATATACATATTTAAACAATTTTTTTTATTTTTATTTTAACTAGCATCACGCTAAGACCACTAGGAGCACAGCACAACTGAAGAATGTTTCAAAATGGGGGTTATTTTTATCTTTTGAGAGCTTCTGTTGTGTGCACAGTGTAAAAGGTTAAAGTTTCGCAAAATTATATATGTCAAAATTAGTTCCTTTTAAACATATGACCATCTTTTAAGATTGATTTGTTAATATGGCTTAACTTAATTCCATTTATGTCATCATAACGTCTATTATTTTTCAGAAATTTTGCATAATAGATTACTTACCCAACTTTACAGTAGAAGGCCGATAAAATAATTCTTTTACAGTCAAACTTTTTCTTTGCTCAGGACATATTTTATTATCTTATTAAACTGTCAGAAAGGTAAGAATTTAAATGTTTCTGCTTTTGTGCGTTTTACTTTGATTTATACGAAGGTGCCTGTTTAAAAGCGTTCAAACTTTATAAGAAGTTTTTGATTATTATCAACATAATCATCAGCCAACTAATATCCCAAAAAGGATGCATTAACAGAATATGCCCATCACGTTGCCCCCAATGCGTTTCACCCGGTTCAGTTTTGACCTAACCTGGGGAATGAAACCACGACGCTGTACCTACCGCTCGACACGAGTTCTGTAGTCGCTTACCACTAGCCAAATAAAACAAAATAACCTAAAATAAGTCCAGCATCCGCATTTGAGCAGGTAGTGAATCTATGCTCTAAAACCGTCTCTTCTTTTAGAGAGGAAGCCGTGAGACGTTAAATAAATAAATTAATAAATAAATAAATAATTTAATAAATAAATTTACTACGACAATACACACATCGCCATCTAGCCCCAAAGTAAGCATACCTATGGGTAGTAAGATGACTGATGAATATTTTAATGAATAATATACATCACAGGGCACTGCCCGCTAAACAAACACCTTCCCATTTTAGGTATAACTGACAGTCCTCTCTGCAGATCATACATGGAGACGGAAGAAACACCGATACAAGTAATGATTGGAGCAATGGAGTAGCAGAACAACACGCAGCACACCTTGGCTCCTCAGCAACACTCCAGGAAGCACTCGGCGACCTGGGCGGCCTGCTAAGCTTCTTCCAGCGGGGAGCCGCATCAGTTGCCATACGCACAATGGACGGTTCCAGACCAACCAAGTGCGGAAAAGGCCCAGGAACAGAAGAGAAGAATTCATTTATGCATTTATTCAGAATATTGGTAAGGGTACAGAATTGACACAATAAACATGGTGCCACGATAACTGTTGCCGTAGTATAAACTGTGTCGCAACAATTAACGCCCA